>NC_045991.1:1338582-1437019 GCF_010909765.2 Amblyraja radiata
CCGAGTCTATCCAGTCTTTCTTCACATGAAAGTCCTGACATCCCAGGAATCAGTCTGGTGAACCTTCTCAGTACTCCCTCTATGGCAAGACTGTCTTTCCACAGATTAGGAGACCAAAACTGTACGCAATACTCCAGGTGTGGTCCCACCAAGACCCTGTACAACTGCAGTAGAACCTCCCTGCTCCTATACTCAAACCTTTTGCTATGAATGCTTCAAGCTCATCAGGAAGGCCGGCTCTGTCCTGGGGGCCGTGTTGGATTCACGGGAGGTGGTCTTGGAGGAGAGGATGCTCCTCAAACTGTGGAGCATCCTGGACAACACAGCTCACCCCCTCCATGACACACTGGTCAACCTGAGGAGCACCTTCAGCAACAGACTGGTCCCACCAAGATGTAGCACAGAACGCCACAGGAGATCCTTCTTCCCTGTGGCTATCAAACTGTACAACTCCTCCCCCTTCTGTCGTGGGGTAGACTGAGACTGACCCCTCCCCACCCCCCTCCCACGTAATCTTTGCACATCCCCCAATCCTTTCCACTCGTCACTTTAATTTCATGTTTCATGTATTTTGTGTTTTTATGACTGTTGGCAAATCAATTTCCCTCCTGGGATAAATAAAGTTCTGTCGTATCGTATTGTAAAAGCTGCCCCACACATCTCCTTTACGATTTTCCCCTCTCACCTTAAAGCTCTGCCCTCTCAACCTTGACATTTGCGCCATGGGAAAAAGATTCTGACTGTCTACCTTCTCTATGCATCTCATAGTTTTATATATTTCTCTCAGGTCTCCCCTCAGCCTTTGAACTCGGTTGTGAATCTGTGGAATTCATTGCCACAGACGGCTGTGGAGGCCAAGTCAGTGGATATATTTATGAGAGATAGATAGATTCTTGATTAGTGCGGGTGTCAGGGGTTAGGGGAAGACAGGACAATCGGGCTAGGAGAGCGAGATAGATCAGCCATGATTGAATGGCGGAGTAGACTTGATGGGCCGAATGGCCTAATTCTGCTCCTTTCACTTATAGAAACATAGAAAATAGGTGCAGGAGTAGGCCATTCGGCCCTTCGATCCAGCACCGCCATTCAATATGATCATGGCTGATCATCCAACTCAGTATCCTGTACCTGCTTTCTCTCCATACCCCCTGATACCTTTAGCCACAAGGGCCACATCTAACTCCCTCTTAAATATAGCCAATGAACTGGCCTCAACTACCTTCTGTGGCAGAGAATTCCAGAGATTCACCACTCTCTGTGTAAAAAATGTTTTTCTCATCTCAGTCCTTAAAGATTTATCCTTTATCTTTAAACTGTGACCCTCTTGTCCTGGACTTCCGCAACATCGGGAACAATCTTCCTGCAACTAGCCTGTCCAACCCCTTAAGAATTTTGTAAGTTCTATAAGATCCCCCCTCAATCTTCTAAATTCTAGCGAGTACAAGCCGAGTCAATCCAGTCTTTCTTCATATGAAAGTCCTGACATCCTGATGACCTTATGAACTTATCAACTCCATAGAAAACAATCCAAATCTCTCCAACCTCTTTAGTTTAGTTTAGAGATAAAGCAAGGAAAGATGCCCTTCGACCCACCATGTGTATGCTGACCAGCGATCCCCGCACACTTACACTATCCCACACACACTAGGGACAATTTACAATTATACCAAGTCAATTAACCTACAAACCTGTATGACTTGAGTGTGGGAGGAAACCGGAGCACCCGGAGAAAACCAACTCGGGCCATGAGGTGAACTTACAAACTCCCGACAGACAAACACCCGTAGTCAGGATCGAACCCGGTTCTCTGGTGCTGTGAGGCAGCAACTCTACCGTTGGACCACTGTGTGCCCTCCTTAAAACTCCTTATTGCTAATACTATCTAATCCAGGCTGCATTCTGCACCCTCACCACATCCTTCCTGTAATGTGGTGACCAGAACTGCACACAATGCTTCCAATAATGTTATCTAATCTTCCTCATCTTAGAAGAGGAGAGAGGAAATATAGGAAATGTGTTGTCAAGCAGGAAAGGGTACAGAGAAGATTTATGAGGATGTGGCCAGGACTCGAGGCCCTGAGATATAGAGAGAGGTTGAGCAGGCTGGGACTCTATTCCTTGGAGCGCAGGAGGATGAGGGCTGATCTTATAGAGGTGTATAATATCATGAGAGGAATAGATCGGGTAGACGCACAGAATCTCTTGCCCAGAGTAGGTGAATCGAGGACCAAAGGACATAGGCTCAAGGTGAAGGGGAAAAGATTTAATAGGAATCGTGGGGGTGACTTTTTCCTACAAAGGGCAGTGGGTGTATGGAACGAGCTGCCAGAGGAGGTAGTTGAGGTAGGGACTATCCCAGTGTTTAAGAAACAGACGTGGATAGGTACATGGATAGGACAGGTTTGGAGGGATATGGGCCAAACGTGGGCAAGTGGGACTAATCTAGCTGGGACATGTAAGCCGTTGAAAGCAAGTTGAGCCGAAGGGCCTGTTTCCACGCTGGATCACCCTCTATCATTATGATTCCAAGGCTCTATGAGAAGGCAGGAGAATGGGGTTAAGAGGGAGAGATAGATCAGCCATGATTGAATGGTGGAGTAGACTTGGCCATTCGGCCATCTAATTCTGCTCCTATCATATATGACCTTATGACGTTTCGAGGGACATGACAGTGTGTGTCTACTCACATTCTACAGTGACGGTCACATCCCTCTCTGCTGTCCCGTGTTCATTCTCCGCCACACACTGATAGACCCCAGCATCCTGCCGTGTCAGCTGAGGGAACTCCATCCACAGCTCGTTGCTGGAACGTGTTGTGTTCAGCGTGACACCGAGATGTCCCCACGTCAGGTTAGATGTTGGGAAACTCTGGACGGAGCAGAGGATCGCTGCAGAGTTTCCTGCCTTTACAATGACCCGGGAACTGTTCACGTTGTCGGGGAAAGTGATTGAGAGATTCTGTGGAGCATCTAAAGATAAACAAAGGTTTAAACGTGAGTTCACACGGCAGAATTCCACGTGTCAAACAGGACAATACGGAGAAAAAGATGCAGTACGGATGCGACTAGTCTGCAGAAGGGTCTCGACCCAAAACTTCACCCTATTCCTACTCTCCAGAGATGCTGCCTGTCCCGCTGAGTTACTCCAGCTTTTTTGTGACTATCTTCAGTTTAAACCAGCACCTGCAGTTCCTTCCTACACATTGTGTCTGCTGCACTGCGAAATCTCCTCAAGATATGTCTACTTTGAAGAAATTATCTTCTTTCTGACGAGAGTTAGAGTCATAGGGTGATAGTGTGGAAACAGGCCCTTCAGCCTAACTTGCCCACACCGGCCAACATGTCCCAGATACACTAGTCCCACCTGCCCACATTGGCCCATATCCCACCAAACTTGTCGTATCCATATACCTGTCTGTTTCTTAAACTTTGGGATAATTCCCTGACTCAACTACCTCCTCTGGCAGCTCATTCCATACACCAACTTCCCTTTGTGTGAAAAAGTCACCCCTCAGGTTCCTATTAAATGTTTTCCCTTCACCTTGAACCTATGTCCTCTGGTCCTCGATTCCCCTACTCTCGGCAAGAAACTCTGTGCATCTACTCAATCTATTCCCCTCATGATTTTCAAGAGTTCAAAAGTTCAAGAGAGTTTATTGTCATGTGTCCCTGATAGGACCATGAAATTCTTGCTTTGCTTCAGCACACAGAACATAGTAGGCATGAATACAGAACAGATCAGTGCGTCCATATACCATTATAAAAATATATACACACATGAATAAATAAACTGATAAAGTGCAAATAAACAGGTTATGGGCTATTAATGTTCAGAGTTTGTCCGAGCCGAGTTTAATAGCCTGATGGCTGTGGGGAAGTAGCTATTCCTGAACCTGGTTGTTGCAGTCTTCAGGCTCCTGTACCTTCTACCTGAAGGTAGTGGGGGTGATGAGTGTGTGGCCAGGATGGTGTGGGTCCTTGATGATGCTGCCAGCCTTTTTGAGGCAGCGACTGTGATAGATCCCCTTGATGGACGGGAGGTCAGAGCCGATGATGGACTGGGCAGTGTTTACCACTTTTTGTAGTCTTTTCCGCTCCAGGGCGCTCAAGGTTCCGAACCAAGCCACGATGCAACCGGTCAGCATGCTCTCTACTGTGCACCTGTAGAAGTTAGAGAGACATACCGACTTGACATGCCGACTCTCCGTAATCATCTCAGGAAGAACAGGCGCTGATGTGCTTTCTTAATAATAGCATCAGTGTTCTCGGACCAGGAGAGATCTTCAGAGATGTGCACGCCCAGGAATTTGAAGCTGTTGACCCTTTCAACCATTGATATAAACGGGACTGTGGGCCCCCATCCTCTTCCTTCCAAAGTTCACAAATCAGTTCCTTGGTTTTGCTGGTGTTGAGGGCCAGGTTATTGTGCTGGCACCATATGGTCAGTCGGTCGATCTCTCTTCTATACTCTGACTCATCCCCATCAGTGATACGTCCCACAACAGTGGTGTCGTCAGTGAACTTGATGATGGAGTTCGCACTATGACCGGCCCAGCAGTCATGGGTATAGAGTGAGTACAGCAGGGGGCTGAGCACGCAGCCTTAAGGTGCTCCCGTGCTGATTGTTATCAAGTCTGACACATTTCCACCAATACGAACAGATTGTGGTCTGTGGATGAGGAAGTCGAGGATCCAATTGCAGAGGGATGCGCAGAGACCCAGTTCTGCGAGTTTGGTAACCAGCTTGGAGGGGATGATTGCATTAAATGCCGAGTTGTAATCGATGAATAACAGCCTGACATATGAGTTTTTGTTGTCCAAGTGGTCCAGAGTGGAGTGGAGGGCCAGCGAGATCGCATCCACCGTTGATCTGTTGTGGCGGTCAGCGAACTGCAGTGGGTCCAGGTTTTTGTCGAGGTAGGAGTTGATTTGCTCCATGATCAACCTCTCAAAGCACTTCATCACCACCGGCGTTAGTGCCACTGGTCGATAGTCATATAGGCACGTCACCTTACTCTTCTTGGGCACCGGTATAATTGATGCCCTTTTAAAGCAGGTAGGGACCTCAGACCTCAGAAGTGAGAGGTTGAAAATGTCCGTAAAAACTCCAGCCAGTTGATCTTTTCACCTCTATAAGATCTCCCCTCATCCACCTGCGCTCCAAGAAATAGAGACCCAGCCTACTCAACCTCTCCTTGTAGCTCACACTCTCTAGTCCTGGCAACATCCTCGTAAATCTTCTCTGAACCCTTTCAAGCTTGACAATATCTTTCCACAAACATGATGCCCAGAATTGAACACAATATTCTAAATGCGGTCTCACCAAAGTCTTATACAACTGCAACATGACCACCCAACTTCTATACTCAATACTCTGACTGATGAAGGCCAGTGTGCCTAAACCTTTTTGACCACCTGCGACTAGACCTTCAAGGAACCTTGCACCTGTACTCCCAGATCCCTCTGCCCTACAACACTCCCCAGAGGCTTACCATTAACTGTGTTGGGCCTGCTCTTGTTAGACGTCCCAAAATTCAACATCTCACACTTCTCTGTATTAAACTCCACCAACCATTCCTCAGCTCATCTGACCAATCGATCAAGGTCCTGCTGCAATATTTCACAACATTGCAGTTCTGCCACATCCTCTCACACTGCTCCCCCTCTGTGATGCCTCCTGCTCTCCGACCTTACATTCATTGTTTTTTATCTCTCTACATCATCGTCTTTATCTCTCATTTACCTTATCCCTAACTAGTCTGAAGAAGGGCCTCGATCCGAAATATCACCCATTCCTTCTCTCCAGAGTTGCTGCCTGTCCCACTGAGTTACTCCGGCTTTTTTGAGTCTAACTTCAGTACGAATGTAAGCTGGCCAATAATGTAAAAGTGGATAGCAAGAGTTTCTACAGATATATAAAGAGTAAAAAAGGAGACAAGAGTGGATGTTGGGAAATGACGCAGGATAAATCAAGAAATGGAAGAAGGATTGAATAACTTTTTTGCATCAGTCCTCACCGTGGAGGACACCAGCAGTGTGCCTGCAATCCTAGAGAGACAGGGGGTGGAAGTTAGTGGAGTGGTGATTACTAGCCCTGTCCCACAGTACGAGTTCATTCCAAGAGCTCTGCCGAGTTTGAAAAAAATCAAACTCGTGGTAAGCACGGAGAATGAACGTAGCGGGTACGTCGGAGCTCGGGGACGTCTCTTAGCGGCTCGTAACGCTAATGACAGGTACTCGGGAAGACTCGCTGACGGCAAGTACGCACGGGAAGACTCGTGAAGATTTTTCAACATGTTGAAAAATGTCCATGATAGCCCCGAGTACCGACGTGTGGCCATTTCCGTAAATCTCTGAGTTCGAATCAGGGCAAACTCCGGAGAACTCTTGGAATGAACTTTTACCGTGGGATAGGGCTATGAGGAGAAGGTGCTAGGAAAACTGAGAGTGGATAAGTCACCTGGACTGGATGGCCTGCACCACAGGGTTCTGAAGGATGTGGCCTCGGAGATTGTGGAGGCATTAGTTGTAATATTTCAAGAATCACTAGGGTTAGGAGTGGGTTCGTGAAGATTGGAAATTTGCGAATATCATCTCGCTGAACAAGAAGGGAGCGAAACAGAAGAGCGGAAACTATAGGCCGGTTAGCCTGACTTCGGTGGTTGGTAAGATTTTAGAGTCAATTGTAAAGGAAGAGGTTACGCAGTACTTAGATGTTCAGGAGAAAATTTCCTGAAGTCAGCATGGTTTTGTGAAGGGAAGATCTTGCCTGACAAATCTGCTGGAGTTCTTTGAGGAAGTTAATACCAGGACATCAGACAGAGGGGTGACCGGATGACAGAAAGCAGTGAAGAAAGCAAATGGCACGTTCTTCATAGCGAGAGGATTTGAGAAAGGAGCAAGGTGGTCCTATAACAGTTGTACAGGGCCCTGGTGAGACTGCACCTGGAGTATTGTGTGCAGTTTTGGTCTCCTAATTTGAGGAAGGACATTCTTGCTATTGAGGTAGTTCAGTGTAGGTTCACCAGGTTAATTCCCGGGATGGAGGGACTGTCATATGATGAAAGAATGGAGCGACTGTGCTTGTATTCAGTGGAATTTAGAAGGATGAGAAGATATCTTATAGAAACACCAGACTAAGTGGTAACCGTTGGGTCCCAGCTTCACACGGGAGGGCTGGTCCCCCAACACAATATTCCACCTCTCCACCAATTCCAATATTACTGGCCAGTGGGAGGGGGGGTCTGGAGCGCTAGCATGGTGTGGGCCGAAGGGACTGGTTTCCAGAGGGTTAGAATGGACATTGTGGGCCGAATGGATTCTTGGGCTGCCAGCTCAGTCACTGAGACCACACACACACTCACACACACACACACTCCCACTCACATATACACACACTCTCACACACACACACACTCATACACTCACACACACACACACACACACTCGCAAACACACACACACACACACACTCACAAACACATACACTCGCAAACGCACACACATACTCACAAACACACACACTCACAAACACATACACACACACACACATACACTCACAAACACATACACACACACACTCACTGACTCACACACCATATACCTGTATATGGCAGTAAATGTTCATGAATACTAACGGCTGAGCGCGGCCTCTCCACTTTGGGGCTTCCGCAGTCAGCGGCACTTCCGCAGTCAGCGTGACCTCTGCACTTACCGGAAATTACGCAATCTGCACGACCTCTGCACTCACCAGAAATTACGCAATCAGCACGACCTGTCCACTAAGTGGAAGTTACGAAATGAGCAAGACCTTTGACCTAAACACTGTCAGACCTAATAAAGCATTTATTCCTTCCAAACACAGTCGGACCTAATAAAGCATTGCAGTTTCAAACACAGGCAGGGCAGCAGGCCAAACAACTCATGGCATTGTCATTAAGGGCTAACAAATCATTTATTGCAAGTACATTGCAGACTCACAGTTCAGTTGATTCACAGCTTAGAATGTGAATCGTGGCTTCTCCCTCGCGATCTTGCAGAGTGACTGAGTCACGTCCAGGCATTCGGGGTTTTATAGACCTGCCCCCCACCCCCACCGGAATCATGGTGATTGACAGGCGAGGGGATCTCAAGGTTTTTTAAACACTCATAATATTTTTATTTTTCATCGATGGGAATAATCCTCGGGGCCTGCTCAGCAGAGGACTGTGAGTAAGATGGCCAAAAATCATAGCGATATATGGTAGCCTTTTTTTTCTAAAATCAATATAATCAAATCAAGATGAGACTTTTAATTATATAGATATAAAATTCTTACGGGATTGGACAGGCTAGATGCAGTAAAAATGTCCCCGATGTTGGGGCAGTCCAGAACCAGGGGCCATATTTTAAGAATAAGGGGTAGTCCATTTAGGACTGAGTTGAGGAAAGTCCTTTTCACACAGAGAGTTGTGAATTTGTGGAAATCCCACAGAAGGCAGTGGAGGCCAATTCACTGGATGTTTTCAAGAGAGAGTTAGATTTAGCTCTAAGGGCCAACGGAATCAAGGGATATGGGGAGAAAGCAGGAATGGGGTACTGATTTTGGATGATCAGCCATGATAATTTTGAATGGCAGTGCTGGTTGGAAGGGCCGAATGGCCTACTCCTGCACCTATTTTCTATGTTTCTTTACCTAGATTTTCAGAAATTTTTCAATAAGGTGCCGTACGTCAGGCTGCTGGGGAAGATGAGAACCCATGGCATTAAAGGGATAAAGATGAGAACCCATGGTATTAAAGGTATAAAAGATACTAGCATGGATAGCGGATTGGCTGGATGGAAGAAGGCAAAGAGTTGCAATAAAAGGAGCTTTTTCATATTGGCTGCCAGTGACCAGTGGAGTTCCGTAAGCATCGGTGCTGGGGCCGCTACTCTTCACGTAGTATATTCATTATTTGGATAAGCCGATTGAAGGCATTTTGGCCAAGTTTGCAGATGATGCTAAGGTAGATAGCGTAGAGGAAGCAAGGGCTCTGTAGAAGGACTTGGACAGGTTGGGAGAGTGGGCAGAGAAGTAGCAGATGAAATTCAGATTTGCAAAGTGTGAAGTCATGCATTTTGGTAATAAGAGTATTTTCTAAATGGTGTATCCAGAAATCGAAGGTGTAAAGGGACTTGGGGGTGCCGGTGCAGAACTCGCAAAAAGTTAATTTGCAAGTCGAATCAGTAGGAAGGAAAGCAAATTTAATGCTGGTATTTATATCAAGAGGACTGGAATACATAAACAGGGATGTAATGCTGAGGCTCTATACGGCGCTGGTCAGGCCGCATTTGGAATATTGTGAGCAAATTTGGGCCCCGTATGTGAGGAAGGATGTGCTGGCTCTGGAGAGGGTCCAGTGGAGGTTTACAAGAACCATCCCAGGAATGAGTGGGTTAACCTATGATGAGCGCTTGACAAAACTGGGCCTGTACTCGCTGGAGATCAGAAGGTTGAGGTGGGGACATAGAAACAGAAACATAGAAAATAGGTACAGGAGGAGTCCATTTGGCCCTTCGAGCCAGCACCACCATTCATTGTGATCATAGCTCATCGTCCCCAATCAATAACCCGTGCATGCCTTCTCCCCATATCCCTTGACTCCATTAGCCCCTGGAGCTCTATCTAACTCTCTCTTAAATCCATCCAGTGACTTGGTCCCCACTGCCCTCTGTGGCAGGGAATTCCATAAATTCACAACTCTCTGGTTGAAAAAGTTTTTTCTCACCTCAGTCTTAAATGACCTCCCCTTTATTCTAAGACTGGCCCCTGGTTCTGGACTCATCCAACATTGGGAACATTTTTCCTGCATCTAGCTTGTCCAGTCCTTTTATAATTTTATATGTTTCTATAAGATATCCCCTCATCCTTCTAAACTCCAGTGAATACAAGCCTAGTCTTTTCAATCTTTCCTCATATGACAGTCCCACCATCCCAGGGATCAATCTCGTGAACCTACGCTGCACAGCCTCAATCACAAGGATGTCCTTCCTCAAATTAGGAGACCAAAACTGTACACAATACTCCAGATGTGGTCTCACCAGAGCCCTATACAACTGCAGAAGAACCTCTTTACTCCTATACTGAAATCCTCTTGTTATGAAGGCCAACATTCCATTAGCTTTCTTCACTGCCTGCTGTACCTGTACGCCAACTTTCAGTGACCGGTGTACAAGGACACCCAGGTCTCGCTGCACCTCCCCCTTACCTAACCTAACCCCATTGAGATAATAATCTGCCCCCTTGTTTTTGCCGCCAAAGTGGATAACCTCACATTTATCTATATTATACTGCATCTGCCACACATCTGCCCACTCACTCAACCTGTCCAGGTCACCTTGCAACCTCCTAACATCCTCTTCACAGTTCACACTGCCACCCAGCTTAGTGTCATCCGCAAACTTGCTAGTGTTGCTCCTAATTCCCTCTTCCAAATCATTAATATATATCCTACAGTTCTTTTCTCTCCCCCCTTCAAAGTCTCATTCCTACCCTGAGGTACCATCCTGCTCTTCTGTCCCCTCTGCATTCAGACACTTCCCTTCAGAACTTCCTAACCAAGATCCTCCTCCCTCCCACTCAGACTCTCCTCCGCTCACAACTCAGTCCCTCACAACCCAGTCCCTCCACCCCACGGTCCCTCATAACACAGACCCTCCTTCCCACACTACAACCTCCTAACATCTTCTTTACAGTTCACACTGCCACCCAGCTTTGTGTCATCCGCAAACTTGCTAGTGCTGTTCCTAATTCCCTCTTCCAAATCATTAAGCATTAATCATTAATTTTACTTCGGAGTCACGTGAGTGACTACGTGAAGAACCCCGCCAGGATGCATGCGTGCCATATCACTTTCACGCTTGCGAAACGACAGGCGGGGTGGAGCGTTTCCCCGCAGCGGTAAATTTGAAACCGCGACCTGCAGGTAAGTGATTTACTCTGCGGTAATGTTTGTCCCCGCGCTGTTTTTACACAGGGGGGGGAAGCTGGACATAATAGTGTCCACAAGTGCTGCGAGTGAAGCTGGCTGGGGAGGACCGCGACGTTGCGGGAGCCAGCAGCAGCTGAAGGCACAAGCCCCGTTAGTGGGATCAGCTGTGCCGACTTTTGGTCACGCGCCGGCCAGAACACCACGGGAGACTATTCAGAATGGGGCCGAAACGGCAGGAGGCGGGGTGGAACGACGTTCCCCCGTAGCGACAGTTTAAACCAGGACCTGCAGGTATGTAAAACTGCGGTCTTTATTCTCCCCATACTGTTTCACAGGTGGGGAAACATGGAGAGCTGTGAAAATAACGGCAGGCAGCACAGGAATCACCCGTAAGGGAACAGCTGTGCCCGACTTCGCTCCCGCACCGGCCAGATTAAACACTGCGTCTGGGCGGGAAGGCAAGCAGAAAACCAAAAGAGTCAAGGACTGATGAGTCCGACTTTGGGCGGCCGGCGACCGTGAGCGCTGGAGCCGGTTGGAGCGGCTTATGGAGCCGAGCTCCAACATGACAGGCTCCGGGAGATGGAGTCTAGTCACTGTGGGCACTATGTAAAACCCACAGCAGCACCTGTTGTAGGGCTGCACAGTGCATCCCCCTCGTCAGAGGGGAGTACTGGGGGGTCAATTCTGGGCTGACCCTGAAGAGGGGTTTTGACGAACAAAACTACAAGTGTGCAGAGGGTGCAGGAAGGCAAAATCTACTGGTCATGATGTCCAAATACATACAGCCAGACCACGATGGACACCACTGCAAAAATACTTGGGACCAGGAAACTGCGCATCCCTGAATGTTCCAGTCGTGGAAATAGCATCTGGAAACATGTCGGAGCAGGACTTAGGAAAGCCCTGGGGCTCATAAAGGCGAGAACATTAAGGATCTCCTACTGCCAAAGACAGCACCCTTATGCACCCACCAGCAGAACAAGAGAAGCTGGTGAAAGCTCAAAGGCCGGGCATACAGGACAGCGGTCTTTTAGACCATAGCCCAGACCAGCCTTTCTGGAAGATGCGCAAACCCCCAACCCAAAAACAAACCCAGACACCGGCGCCTCAACCTCCACGTGAACCACACAGAAGAAGCAAACTTCCACTGGTAACAATGGAGGTAGGTGGGTCTGGTCCCTTACATAGGAAGAGTGGATAATACACATATTAGTGGGAGATTACACTCTTTTGGATACATGGTGTATATTAACTACAGACACTTATATCCTAAGCAGTATCCAGGGATATACCATTGAATTGTGCAAAAGAGGTAATGGGTAAACCCAACACGATTGGCTGGAATCTGTGTCTTATATCTTTACCAAAAACAAAATAGACAGTCGCATCATCATCGAATTGACAAAATTGAATACATTGTACTATATATTCAGTACAAAATGGGAACTGGTAACTGCTAAAGGACTGATTTCCAAAGGCTACTCCATGGCTAGCATCGACCTAAAAGATGCTTACTATTCAGTGCCTATACGGACTGATCATAAACGTTATTTTAAAAAATTCAACTGGATGGGGCAGCTCTGGCAGTATAGAGCTCTACCAAATACATAATTATATGATCATACTAATTGTGGGCATAACTTTGGAGTTGGCCTAACTAGCTGTAACAGCCACCATACAATTGGGTGAAAACTGGGGTTATCATCCATCCAGTTAAATCTAAACTAACGCCAACCAACATAATGGATTATTTGGGGTTCACTATTGACAGCTCACATGTCGGTGACTTTACCAAAGGACAAGGCTACAGTCTTAACTGAGGCCTGCAACAACCCCACTGACATCAGTGAACCGTCTATCAGATTGGTAGCAAGTATAATTGGCATATAGTGTCTGCCTTTCCAGCCACACAATTTGGACCTTTGTATTACCAAAAATCTACAAAGGGCAAAAATACAAACACTCAAAGTTAATACTGGTCATTTCGACAGACCAATAAGCCACCAATCAAAGCTTATGGAATTAAAATGGTGGAGGGATAACATTCGGCATTGTTCCAACCCTATCGTTATCAGCAAACCCTTAGTGGTGCTACAAACTGATGCCAGTGCGCTTGGTTGGGGTACTACCAATTTCCATCTCCATCTGTGGAGGTAGATGAAAGGCACAGGAGGCATCATTATCACAGACACTGGGCATAAACTACCTGGAAATGTGGGGTGCGTTCTATGGCCTAAAGTCATACTGCTCTGGGATAAATCACCAGCATGTCGGACTACAGAGTGACAAACTGACTAATACAATTTGGTAAGGGTGTATCCAGAGAAATATTGGAATATCAGCTACTTACCTACCAGGTAACCCAAAAATTCAGTGACAAACATCAGGTCACGCAAATTCAATAAAATAAGACTTAATCACCAAACTGTGTTTCTTGGGAACCAGACCCTGGGACAGCAGGGACAGATGCTTTTCACTGCATTGAGGGGGCAATTGTTTAGATTAGATTAGATTAGATTAGATTCGTTTTATTGTCATTCAGACCTTTCGGTCTGAACGAAATTTTGTTTCCCTGCAGTCATACATATAATTTTTTAAAATGGCAAAAACACACAATCAACACAAATTTAACATCCACCACAGTGAGTTCACCAAACACCTCCTCACTGTGGTGGAAGGCAAAATCTTAAAGTCTCTGTCTCTTCCCCCTTTGTTCTCCCTCTGCGCCGAGGCGACGGTTCAAACTCCGCGGGTGGTTGCTGCCTCCGCCGCAACTCCAGGGCCGAGTCGGGTCTCCGCCGCTGCTGCTGCTGCTGCTGCCGCCACCGCAGCTTCTGTGCCGAGCCGGGTCTCCGCTGCCGCTGCTGTTGCTGCTACAGCTCCAGGGCCGAGTCAGGTCTCCGCTGCCGCTGCTGTTGCTGCTACAGCTCCAGGGCCGAGCCGGGTCTCCGCTGCCGCTGCTGCCGCCACAGCTTCTGTGCCGAGCCGGGTCTCCGCTGCCGCTGCTGCCGCCGCCACCGCTCCAGGGCCGAGCCGGGTCTCCGCTGCCGCTGCTGCCGCCGCCACCGCTCCAGGGCCGAGTCAGGTCTCCGCTGCCGCTGCTGCCGCCGCTACCGCTCCAGGGCCGAGCCGGGTCTCCGCTGCCGCTGCTGCCGCCGCCACAGCTTCTGTGCCGAGTCAGGTCTCCGCTGCCGCTGCTGCCGCCGCCACAGTTTCGGGGCCGAGTCAGGTCTCCGCTGCCGCTGCTGCCGCTGCTACAGCTTCGGTGCCGAGTCCGGTCTCCGCTGCCGCCGCTGTTGCTGCTACAACTCCGATGTCGCCAGCTCCGCCATTAGGCCTCGGCGCAGACGGAGACGGGGAATACGACCGAAGAAAAAGTCGCATCCCCCGAAGGAAGAGACCAAAACATGTTTCTCCCACCCCACCCACACACATACACAACTTAATAAAACAAAATTAACTAAAACATGACAATGAACAAAACGAAAGAAAAAAAACAGACGGACTGCAGGTGGGCCGCAGCTGTTAAGCCAGCGCCGCCATCTTGGATATCTATGCATTCTCTCCTTTTCTGCATCATCAGTCGGGTATTACGAAAAATATAACAAGACTCAGCGTCTGTTAATTGGTAGTGCCGATTGGCCTACTTAACCATGGTTCCCTGTGATACTCAACATGGGTTTTAACCATGTATCACCATCCTGAAACAACCAGATTATTGGTTCATCCCGTAACAGGGGAACCCATCCATGTCAAATACAACAGACCTATCAATTTGTAGAGTCTAAAGAAACCTCTACTGCAACTGGGACTGGCGGACCGAACATTGAACATTATCTCAGCGGGCCACAGACAGTCCACCAAAAACTATATCTGGTATACATCAGGAAATGGGAGATATATTGTCACAGAAACAACATCACTTACAGTTTGATGAATATAACGTCTGTTCTCGAATTCCTGGCAGGCCTCCATTATGATGAGGGGCTCAGTTACAGTGCCATTAACTGCGCCAGAAGCGCCCTTTCAACATATCTATGGCGAGGATCAGAGCGTCATTCTGTTGGGACTCACCCCTGGTAACCAAACTTATGAGGGGAATTTTTAATATCAATCCCCCAAGAACCAGGTACTCTCTAAATGGGATACGAGTATTGCCCTAACGTTGCTAAGGAATTGGTTTCCAGCAACAGCTCTGTCCCTGCATAAGACTGACGCACAAAATAGTCATGCTGATGGCTTTGGTCACGGCACTAAGGGTACAGTCGTACATAAGTTAAGGCTGGACTATATGACTTCTTCAACAGGAATATAACGTTTCATATTACGAATTAGTCAAACAGAACAGATCAGGATCATCAGGCCTCAAAATAGAATTTAGGGATTACCCTACAGATATCGTCTCTGGATAATAAAACAATTATTGTTCTATATGGAGAACACCAAAAACATCTGAGGCTATGAGATAGCACTACTAATCAGCCACAAAGAAACCCACAAAAAAAAGTATCGGTTCAAACTATTTCCAGATGGCTGAAACAGGTTTTAACAACAGCTGGGGTGGATACTAACATATTCAAATCTTATTCCACCAGGGCTGCAACTATATCGGCAGCTATGGAGTTGGATGTACCAATGAACCAAATCCTCGAGACAGCAGGATGGATTGGGGAAAATGTTCCAACTGTTCTACCACAAACCAGTAGTTAAACTGGAACTTTGCAGAGCCAATTTTAAGTTCTGTAATATAATTTCACCCCATAAATAGGGGCTATAATTTGTTGTTAACAATTTATCATGGATTTCAATGTTGGATTCATGTCTAAACATGTTAACACAATTCCTCCCACAGTCAATTAAGGCAGATGTGATGCATGGACTCGTTTCCACGGCATGAAATCACAGAGCTTTGAAATCTTCACGTAGTCACTCACGTGACTCTGAAGTAAAATAGTAAGATTAAACAAGAACTTACCAGTTCGAAGTTTGATCGTTATTTTATGAGGAGTACGTTGAGGGAATACGTGCCCTCCGCTCCCACCCTTGATCATATACTCAACTGGTATTTTCTTCTCTAATCTTTCTATGTTCAGTCATTACAGTTATCTGTGATTTCACACCGCTGCTTTGAAGAATGACACGCATGCGTCCTGGCGGGGTTCTTCACGTATTCCCTCAACGTACTCCTCATAAAATAACGATCAAACTTCGAACTGGTAAGCTCGTTTAATCTTACTATTAAAGGGCGCTCTTTTAGAAAGGAGGTGAGGAAGAACGTCTTTAGTCAGAAGGTAGTTCTGTGGAACATTGCCACAGAGGCCTATGGGTGGCTGTGGAGGCCAAGTCAGTGGATATTTTTAAGGCAGAGATAAACAAGTTTGTGATTAGAACAAGTGTCAAGGGTTATGGGGAGAAGGCAGGAAAATGGGATTAGGAGGCAGAAAGCCATGATTGAATTACGGAGTGGACTCGATAGGCCGAATGGCCTAATTCTATTCCAATATCTTGTGATCTTGTAAACATGAACCGCCTGTTTGAAGTCAAAAGGTGATCCTATATCTCCTTCTCATTGAAACAAGATACTATATAAACATCCATGATAGACACAAAGTGCTGGAGTAACTCAGCGGGTCAGGCAGCATCTCCGTGGAGAACGTGGACAGGTACAAAGTGCTGGAGTAACTCAGCAGGTCAGGCAGCATCTCTGGAGAACGTGGACAGGTACAAAGTGCTGGAGTAACTCAGCAGGTCAGGCAGCATCTCTGTGGAGAACGTGGACAGGTAAAAAGTGCTGGAGTAACTCAGCGGGTCAGGCAGCATCTCTGTGGAGAACGTGGGCAGGTACAAAGTGCTGTAGTAACTCAGCGGGTCAAGTAGCATCTCTGGAGAACGTTGATGGGTACAATGTGCTGGAATAACTCAGCGGGTCAGTCAGCGTCTCTGAAGAAAAGTAATAGGTGGTGTTTTGGGTTGAGACTCTTCTTCTGACTGAGAGTCGGGGAGAGGGAAGCGAGATATAGATGGCATAAATGAATGAAAGATATGTAAAAGCAACGATGATTATGTAAAACGTCGAGCCCACAATGGTCCATTGTTGGCTCTGGGGTAGGTGATAACGAGTTATACAGGCAATTAGGATTAGGAGGCAGAAAGCCATGATTGAATTTCTTGCACTAAACATTATTCCCTTATCTTGTGTGTGTACACAGTGGATGGAACTATTGTAATCACGTAGACACAAAAAGCTGGAGTAACTCAGCGGGACAGGCAGCATCTCTGGAGATAAGGAATGGGTGACGTTTCATGTCGAGACGACAGATGGCACAATGGGCTAAGTGTTCGGCTGGCAACCGGAAGGTAGCCGGTTCGAATCCCGCTTGGAGTGCATACTGTCGTTGTGTCCTTGGGCAAGACACTTCACCCACCTTTGCCTGTGTGTGAATTTGTGTGAGTGATTGGTGGTGGTCGGAGGGGCCGTAGGCGCAGATTGGCAGCCACGCTTCCGTCAGTCTGCCCCAGGGCAGCTGTGGCTACAGAAGTAGCTTACCACCACCGAGTGTGACTGAGGAGTGAATGAATAATGCGATGTAAAGCGCCTTGAGTATTAGAAAGGCGCTATATAAATGCCATCCATTATTCATGTCGAGACCCTTCTTCAGTCTATAGGAAGAGGTTAAGGACGCTAGGATTCTATACTTAGATTTAAGATGAGGGGAGAAGATTTAATGGATCCTGAGGGGTAACTTTTTTTCATGCAGAGGGTGGTGGGTGTATGGAACGAGCTGCCGGAAGAGGTAGTTGGGGCTGGGACCATTGCAACATTTAAAAAACAGTTGGACAGGTAACATGGATAGGACTTGTTTGGATGGATATGGGCCGAAGTAGGGGAGGTGGGACTGGTGTAGTTGGGGGTTGTTGGCTAGTGTGGGCAAGTTGGGCAAACCGTTGTAAGACTCAATGACTCCAAAGATGTTGCCTGACCCACTGAGTTGCTCCAGCACTTTGTGTTTTAAGGAACGCGAGGAGTGACGATACATAGAGGGAGGCATTGAGTGTTTCTGGGTAGAGACACCAATATAAACCAACAATTTGTCAGGCAGAGGTCAGACAGGCTACATACAGGTAGGGAACACAAAAGATTGTAGATGTGGGCGGCACGGTGGGTAGAGCTGCTGCCTCACAGCACCAGAGACCCGTGTTCGATCTTGACCACCTGTGCCTGTCTGTACGGCGTTTGCACGTTCTCCCCGTGACCTGCATGGGTTTTCTCTGAGATCTTGAGGATGTGTGTGTGTGTGAGTGTATGAATGAGTGACTGTGATAGAGAGCGTGTGTGTGTGTGCGCGTGTGAGAGAATGTGTGTGTGTGTGAGTGACTGCGTGTGATAGAGAGAGAGCGCGTGTGTGTGTGTGTGTGTGTGCGCGTGTGCGTGCGATTGTGAGAGAATGTGTGTGTGTTTGAGTGAGTGCGTGTCATAGAGAGAGAGCGTGTGCGTGTGTGTGTGCGCGATTGTTTGTGAGAGAATGGGTGTGTGTTTGTGAGAGAATGTGTGTGTGTTTGAGTGAGTGTGATAGAGAGAGAGCGTGTGTGTGTGTGTGCGATTGTGAGAGAATGGGTGTGTTTGAGTGAGTGTGTGTTTGAGTGAGTGCGTGTGTATGTGTGTGTGTGTGCGTGCGATTGTTTGTGAGAGAATGTGTGTGTGTTTGAGTGAGTGTGACAGAGAGGGCGAGTGTGTGAGAGAGAGTGAGAGGGTGTATATGTTTTAGAGAGCGTGTGTGAGTGATGGTGTTCATGTGTGGGGCAGAGAGAATGTGTATGTGTGTGTGTGAGAGAGGGAGACTGTGCAGGTGTGAGTGAGTGTTGTGTGTGTGTGTGAGTGAGTGAGTGTGAGTGTGTGCGCGGTGAATTCCAGCATTTTTCATGGGCCCATAATCCATCTGCCTTTAGAGACATGCCAGTGTGTCTACTCACATTCTACAGTGAGGGTCACATCCCTCTCTGCTGTCCCGTGTTCATTCTCCGCCACACACTGATAGACCCCAGCGTCCTGCCGTGTAAGCTGAGGGAACTCCATCCACAGCTCGTTGTTGGAACGTGTTGCGTTCAGCGTGACACCGAGATGTCTCCACGTCAGGTTAGATGCTGGGAAACTCTGGACGGAGCAGAGGATCACTGCAGAGGTTCCTTCCTTTACACTGACCCAGGAACTGTTCACGTCATCGGGGGAAGTGATTGATAGATTCTGGGGGGCGTCTACAAACAGATAAAATTCAGCAATCAGTTTTGTGGCACTTCCATGATCCTTGGATTGTAAAAGACTATAGTCTTCAGGCTTTAGAGATACAGTGCGGAAATAGGCCCTTCAGCCCACCCAGTCCGCGCCGACTACCGAACATGCGTTCACACATTAGTCTATGTTTAGGGAAATGAGAGATAGACAATGGTGTAGAGAGATAAAGAACAATGATTGAATGATATGCAACAAAGTAACCATGATAAAGGAAACAGGCCATTGTTAGCTGTTTGTTGGGTGAGAACGAGAAGCTGGTGCGACTTGGGCAGGGGAGGAAATAGAGAGAGGGAATGCCGGGGCTACCTGAAGTTAGAAAAATCAATATTCATACCTCTGGGGTGTACGCTGCCCAAGCGAAATATGAGATGCTGATCCTCCAATTTGCGTTTAGCCTCACTCTGACAGTGGAGGAGGCCCAGGACATAAAGGTCAGTGTGGGAATGGGAAGGAGAATTAAAGTGTTTAGCAACCGTGAGATCAGGTAGGTCCTACATCTCTCTACATCATCGTCTATATCTCTCGTTTCTTTTTCCCGTGACTTTCACTCTGAAGAAGGGTCTCGAGCCGAAACATCACCCATTCCTTCTCTCCAGAGATGCTGCCTGTCCCGCTGAGTTACTCCAGCATTTTGGTGTTGATTTGATTAGTACGGATGTCAGAGGTTATGGGGAGAAGGCAGGAGAAAGGGGTTAGAAGGGAGAAATAGATCAGCCATGATTGAATGGCGGAGTGGACTTGATGGCCTAATTCTGCTCATATCGCCTATGACCTTATGTACCAACAGTGCTAATGGATTATTGCTGTTCCTGCACAATAAACGATCTCCGTACTTACATTCAACAGCCATTGTGAGGATCTGCTCGGATGAGACAGTTGGGTATGTGACTCTGCAGGTGAGGTTTTGCCCGTGATGTTTGAGCGCTGGGGTCAGGGACAGAACAGAAGTATACGTCAGAGTGTCTCTCCACTGAGTTACGCTGCGTGAGGCTGACGGTGGTTCATCAGCGGGGGTGACCCAGGTTAAGGTGGGGGCTGTTCCATCACATGTGGTGTTGAAGATGCAGGTCATGTTCACAGGCTGACCTGCTTCCATTTCAGCAGGGAATATCGTGGGTTTATCTGTGAAATCTAACACACCCAGAAACAGATACTGTTAGTTAAATATAACAGGATACATCAGTTCACATGGTAACCCAGTCCCACACGAGGAAGGATGTTTTTACAAGGTACAGAAGTGTGAAAACACACATAGAAGACTAAGGAGGGTCAGTTTGTCAAGGAGTTCTCTCTCTAACTTCTACAGGTGCACAGTAGAGAGCATGCTGACCAGTTGCATCGTGGCTTGGTTCGGCAACTTGAGCGCCCTGGAGAGGAAAAGACTACAAAAAGTGGTAAACACTGCCCAGTCCATCATCGGCTCTGACCTTCCTTCCATCGAGGGGATTTATCGCAGTCGTTGCCTCAAAAAGGCTGGCAGTATCATCAAAGGCCCACACCATCCTGGCCCCACACTCATCACCCTGCTACCTTCAGGTAGAAGGTACAGGAGCCTGAAGACTGCAACGACCAGGTTCAGGAATAGCTACTTCTCCACAGCCATCAGGCTATTAAACCTGGCTCGGACAAAACTTTGATTATTAATAGTAAGATTAAACGAGAACTTACCAGTTTGAACTTTGATCTTTATTTTATGAGGAGTTACGATGAGGGACTATGTGAAGAACCCTGTACAGCCGCACGTGCGTCAATCTTCAAAGCAGCGGTGTGAAATAATAGATAATAGTGACTGAAGTATAATAGTAAGATGAAAGAAGACTAGAACTACCAGATGACCTTTATGAGGGCTGGGAACGGAGGGCACGTAGTCCCTCATCGTAACTCCTCATAAAATAAAGATCAAACTTCAAACTGGTAAGTTCTCGTTTAATCTTGCTATTTTACTTCGGAGTCACGTGAGTGACTACGTGAAGATTTCAAAGCTCTGTGATTTCATGCCGTGAGAAACAAGTCTACACAACCACAACTGCCCCATTGACAAATGAGGGAAAACATTCATAATGCATACAATCATGACATAGATTTAAACAACTGTTGAATCTGTAGAACATAAATTGATTTTATCATGCAACGGCTGATTACCCGAGCCACAGGCTGAACCAGCAAGTTACGTTTAAAATAACCATATAATGTTGCATTAATATTATTCCCGACAAATTGGGAATCAAACTACATAGGACAATCCCACAGCTGGAACCTAAAGCGGGCTCTTGATGACTCTATTTCAAGATCCGACTCATAAAGCAAAATGGAGGAAGACATAAAATACCATTCCTCATGCTTGTAGCTAGAATGTATCTTTCGCCACTGTTATGCCACATATTTTTGCAACCTGTGAATTAGCATGAAAACAATATATCTATATTCGGTGTTGCATTGAATCAGAATTTAATAAATACTGTGGTCCAACACCCATTCTGTGTTGTCATTGACCTGTACTTAATGATACTCCAGTGGCAAATGAGATTATGTACCGTTTACAGGATTATTACTTGATTGCACCCCCGTGCTTATCATATGCCATCATCATAGTCTATCAACATGAAGTTGAGCATGCAGCTATGCATATTCGCTCAATCACTCTTTAACCCATAAAATGCACGTAGGGTCTATAGATAGTTGATACCAATAACTGAAGAGTTAATAACTCATGCAAATCTCCTCCACCTCCAACTAGAGATGACATTCGCAATTTCCCAACTTAGGCCATTAGCATCATTTTGCAATATAATTACATATTTATTGATCAACTACTGGAGCAATGCTGAATACTGTTTGTCCAGCATAGTGACTTCAGTAGCTTCAGTTGGTAATAGCAAAGGTGTGTTATCAATGACCTTCATGGCCCTTTATAGTTTGCCATTAAGCATGCTGTCAGTTCCCCCACTTGCACAGCTGCATCACATCTATTACATTGCCAATTAGTCTAACGAATAGAAAGCTGCTTTATAACAACAAGGCTGTTCCAGGTTTCTATTGATTCCAATCTGTTGCCCAGGGCGGAGTCACAGGCCAACTATCCATTTGATAACAACTTAATTTAACTGGATAGAGGAGAACAATTTCTCAAGTAGCTTGAGACTGAAACAGTGGATTTTAGCCAAATAGAGCGTCAAAATATCATCCAGACAATACATCACAGGTGTTTTTGAACTCCGAGTAGTCCTTTGAATGATTTATTGTCATCATACTGTTAAATTGCCTCATCATAGCAATTCCTTCAAACATCTCTGATGATCATTGTACATGGAAAAACCCTATGAAATCAGTTTGATCACCCTTCTTTCATAATGAACAGGCCACGCCTGCCATCATTTCGTGTCTGCCCTGAACGGCAACTCTGGCCCGGTTACCGATAATTCTCACATGTCCCAAGACAACTCTTGCCATAATCTGACCTTGCCTTGAAAGACAATTCCCCATATCTCCGAGCCTGTCTTGAAGGCAAACCTGGCTAAAATACTGAACCTGGCTCAACACACTTCTGGCCAAATTCCAACCTTCTTGGAATACTAGTAATGTCCAGTTTTACCTGGTTAAAATGCCTCTGAGTAGATGACAATGTCTCAATCATTTGTGTATTGCCCAACCAATTGTAAATCTTACCAACTTGTTCGTGGTCACTTAGTTGTAACTCTGGTCAGCTTTCATGCTGCCACCAGCTTCAGTGAACCGCTTACTGCCGATGAAGCCGAGGGATGCGTTGTCCTCGAAACTATGAAGCCTTCCTCGTCGTTGGCCTAATTGGTCCAACAGTTTATGCTTTGTCCTTCAGGTTTTGCCTGTGGAATAGGTCTTACCTGAATAGAAGATTCGGCGGGTGGCTCTAACGTCCCCTGATAGTGGTGTTCACTGCATTGTGTTGGGATGGCAACCTTGCTGCCAGGAATCATACCTCTGTCACATGCCCTTCATCCCTTGTGGTATGCTCCACGCTATACTCTCAGCCTCGGCATCAGATTTACACTGACCCGGCATGTCCTCCTCCTCCATAAGGGACACATTAAGCAGCCCTACTACAAGGCGCTGCTAGCGCGGCCTCTCCAACAGGCCCACCCTTCAGGGTCAGAAAATGCCCCGGTAAACTCACCTCCTCCATGAGGGAGACATTATGCAGCCCTTCTACAGGTGCTGCTGCCAAACATTAAGCAGCCCTATTACAAGGCACTGCTGGCGCGGCCTAGAGCAATAGGCCGGCACTGCCATAGACTCAGCATCCCCTTTAAGCAGCCCTGCTGCGGGCGCGGACTCTCCCGTAGTCCCGCACTGACACAACTCCTGCTGTTAGAGTGTATCTAGCTTGAGCCTCCTCTCAATAGGGCTCCATCCTGGTCAACCTCCACCGTTTTTCACCTTACCGGAAGGGAACCCTCCCGGCACCAGGTCTGACCACTTTGGTCGGTTTACCCCATATCTTGGGGACCTCTGCGGTCTGGGCATAGAAATTAGGTGCAGGAGTAGAGGCCATTCGGCCCTTCGAGCCTGCACCGCCATTCAATATGATCATGGCTGATCATCCAACTCAGTATCCCGTACCTGCCTTCTCTCCATACCCTCTGATCCCCTTAGCCACAAGGGCCACATCTAACTCCCTCTTAAATATAGCCAATGAACTAGCCTCGACTACCCTCTGTGGCAGAGAGTTCCAGAGATTCACCACTCTCTGTGTGAAAAAAGTTCTTCTCATCTCGGTTTTAAAGGATTTCCCCCTTATCCTTTAGCTGTGACCCCTTGTCCTGGACTTCCCCAACATCAGGAACAATCTTCCTGCATCTAGCCTGTCCAACCCCTTAAGAATTTTATAAGTTTCTATAAGATCCCCTCTCAATCTCCTAAATTCTAGAGAGTATAAACCAAGTCTATCCAGTCTTTCTTCATAAGACAGTCCTGACATCCCAGGAATCAGTCTGGTGAACCTTCTCTGCACTCCCTCTAGGGCAATAATGTCCTTCCTCAGATTTGGAGACCAAAACTGTACGCAATACTCCAGGTGTGGTCTCACCAAGACCCTGTACAACTGCAGTAGAATCTCCCTGCTCCTATACTCAAATCATTTTGCTATGAAAGCTAACATACCATTCGCTTTCTTCACTGCCTGCTGCACCTGCATGCCTACTTTCAATGACTGGTGTACCATGACACCCAGGTCTCGTTGCATCTCCCCTTTTCCTAGTCGGCCACCATTTAGATAATAGTCTGCTTTCCTGTTTTTGCCACTATTTTGCTGCACCTGCATGCCTACTTTCAATGACTGGTGTACCATGACACCCAGGTCTCGTTGCATCTCCCCTTTTCCTAGTCGGCCACCATTTAGATAATAGTCTGCTTTCCTGTTTTCGCCACTATTATCTAAATGGTGGCCGACTAGGAAAAGGGGAGATGCAGCGAGACCTGGGTGTCATGGTACACCAGTCATTGAAAGTAGGCATGCAGGTGCAGCAGGCAGGATTGATCCCGGCCGGGTCTCCGGCGCTGTCCTGTCCCCTCGCGTGTACCCCCCCCCCCCCCCCCAAGTGGCCAGAGAGGTCGTCAGACGGGCGCGGTGCCCCCAGGCCCACAGCCAGCACAGAGAAACAGCGCTAAACCAGCTCACCTCTGCCTGTCCCGCCAGGTGAGCCTATAGCCCTTCCTGGACTTGTGGGAAATATGGCCAGCGTGGAGAAGCAGCGCTGGTGTCCCGTCAGTCCAGACAGGACTGCAGTTAACCCGGTGAGACAGGCAGTTGAGCTGTATTTAGCGCTCGATTGAGCCTCCGAAGCCTCGCACGCGTGTGTGTGATAGCGAGTTCCACTCTTGGTGAATGGGGAACGTGTACAGTCCAAAGTCCGATCAAGGATAGTCCGAGGGTCACCGGTGAGGTTGATGGTAGTTCAGCACTGCTCTCTGGTTGTGGTAGGATGATTCAGTTGCCCGATAACAGCTGGGAAGAAACTGTTGAGTGAATGAATGAATTATACAGAACACTTACCAGTAACACGGAGCTGTGTTACAGGGTGGTAGTTGTAACGATTTCCATCTCTAAAATTAACTCTGAAAAAATAAGGACCTGTATCTTGCTGCATGACGTTGTCTATAACCAGGGAACAGTCGTTGTGTCTCAGGACTCCTGACAGCCGGGTCCGATGCTGAAACTTTCTTGATATTACACTGTGATTCCTGGAGTGGAAGGCTACAGACTGTGTCTCACTGTTAAACCAGATTCCAGTCCGTGGTTTATTCTTCAGATACGACGGGTATTTGTAGTGACACGGAATCCGTGCACACAAACCATTCTGCGCTGTCACAGCTCCGGGATTGTCCGCACTCCACTGTCCCGACACCACGGCTGAGGACAGAAGGAACAATCTTTAGCAGTGAACACCCTGTCAGTTCACTGGACTCACTCTCCACACTTTTATCCTGCGCTGTGGGCCTGGTGTGTACAGAGCGGAGAGGAGCGGCATGGTGGTGTAGTGGTAGAGCCTCACTCCTCACCCCCCTCCCACAGTGTGTCAATCCCTCCCACAGTGTGTGTCACTCCCTCCTCACCCCCCCTCCCACAGTGTGCGTCACTCCCTACTCATCCCCCCCCCTCCCACAGTGCGTCACTCCCACCTCACCCCCCCTCCCACAGTGTGTCACTCCCCCACCTCACCACCCCTCCCACAGTGTGTCACTCCCTCCTCACCTCCCCTCCCACAGTGCGTCACTCACTCCTCACCACCCCCCCCATAGTGTGTCACTCCCTCCTCACCGCCCCTCCCACAGTGTGTGTCACTCCCTCCTCACCTCCCCTCCCACAGGGTGTCACTCCCTCCCACAGTGTGTCACTCCCTCCTCACCGCCCCTCCCACAGTGCATCATTCCCTCCCAGAGTGCGTTACTCCTTCCTCACCTCCCATCCCACAGTGTGTCACTCCGCCCTTACCCCCCCCCCCACAGTGCGTCACTCCCTCCTCACTGCCCCTCCCACAGTGTGTGTCACTCCCTACCACAGTGCATCACTCCCTCCTATAGTGTGTCACTCCCTCCTCACCGCCCCTCCCACAGTGCATCGCTCCCACCTCAACCGCCCTCCCACAGTGCGTCACTCCGCCCTCAACCCCCCTCCCACAGTGTGTGTCACTCCCTCCTCACCGCCCCTCCCACAGTGCCTCACTCCCCCCTCACCCCCCCTCCCACAGTGTGTGTCACTCCCTCCTCACCGCCCCTCCCACAGTGTGTCACTCCCTCCCACAGTGTGTGTCACTCCCTCCTCACCGCCCCTCCCACAGTGCGTCACTCCGCCCTCAACCCCCCTCCCACAGTGCGTCACTTCCTCCTCACCCCCCTCCCACAGTGTGTGTCACTCCCTCACCCCCCCCACAGTGCGTCACTCCCTCCTCACCCCCCTCCCACAGTGTGTGTCACTCCCTCACCCCCCCACAGTGCGTCACTCCCTCCTCACTGACCCCCACAGTGTGTGTCACTCCCTACCACAGTGCGTCACTCCCACCTCACCGTCCCTCCCACAGTGCGTCACTCCCACCTCATCACCCCTCCCACAGTGTGTGTCACGCCCTCCCACAGTACATCAATCCCTCCCACAGTGCATCAGTCCCTCCCACAGTGCATCACTCCCTCCCACAGTGCATCACTCCCTCCCAGTGTCTCACTCCCTCCTCATCCTCCCTCCCACAGTGCACCACTCCCTCCCACAGTGTGTGTCACTCCCTCCTCACCCCGCCTCCCACAGTGCATCACTCCCTCCTCACCGCCCCTCCCACAGTGTGTGTCACTCTCTCCTCAACCCCCATCCCACAGTGCGTCACTCTCTCCTCACCTCCCCTCCCACAGTGCGTCACTCCCAGGGACCAGTAGAGTGTCCCTTGTAGCCAGGGTCCGGAGGGCAAGGAGCACCGCCACTCCACCTAGGGTCCATAGTGACTCTGCAGTCCGCGACCGAAGGACTGGTGATGGGATCTAGGGAGTTGGCAGGGCCGAAGATGACCTGGCTGGGTTGCTCCTAGGCCTGGCCAAGCTGGCCATCCGCGAGTCACGGTGCCAGGCGGAAGAGGGCTTTGCCTGAACAGTTGCTTGCATCTTTGCGGTGACCGATTAGGAAAAGGGGAGATGCAACGAGACCTGGGTGTCATGGTACATCAGTCATTGAAAGTAGGAATGCAGGTGCAGCAGGCAGTGAAGAAAGCGAATGGTATGTTAGCATTCATAGCAAAAGGATTTGAGTATAGGAGCAGGGAGATTCTACTGCAGTTGTACAGGGCCCTGCTGAGACCACACTTGGAGTATTGCGTACAGTTTTGGTCTCCTAATCTGAGGAAAGACATTCTTGACATAGAGGGAGTACAGAGAAGGTTCACCAGACTGATTCCTGGGATGTCAGGACTGTCATATGAAGAAAGACTGGATAGACTCGGCTTGTACTCGCTAGAATTTAGAAGATTGAGGGGGGATCTTATAGAACTTACAAAATTCTTAAGGGGTTGGACAGGCTAGTTGCAGGAAGATTGTTCCCGATGTTGCGGAAGTCCAGGACAAGAGGGTCACAGTTTAAAGATAAAGGATAAATCTTTAAGGACTGAGATGAGAAAAACATTTTTTACACAGAGAGTGGTGAATCTCTGGAATTCTCTGCCACAGAAGGTAGTTGAGGCCAGTTCATTGGCTATATTTAAGAGGAAGTTAGATGTGGCCCTTGTGGCTAAAGGGATCAGGGGATATGGAGAGAAGACAGGTTGCAATTTTAAAGGGAAATTTTAACAGGTGTGTCGACTCTTGCGGTTTTAGCGTCATAATTTCACTTTTGTTCCAATTTATTCTATATCCTGAAAAGGAGCCAAATTCCATTATTGAATTTAGTATATTTGGTATACTAATTTGCGAATTTGTAATGTATATTAATACGTCGTCTGCGTATAGTGAAATGTTATTATTTGAATCTTTGATATTATATCCCCGAATATTCGGATGGCTTCTTAGACTTTCTGCTAAAGGCTCTATCACAAGGGAAAATAGCAGGGGTGATAATGCACACCCCTGTCTATTGCCCCTTGATAATTGAAATTTTGAAGATTACATGTTATTAGTCAGTATTCTAGCAGTGTGATCGTAATTAAATAAATTATTTTTGATTAAAAAAAACAGTCCGTCGCTCCCTCATTTGTTGCACTATATTCCATCTGCCACATCCCTGCCCACTCTCCGAACCTGTCCAAGTCCTTCTGCAGAGTCCCTGCTTTCTCTACACAACCTGCCCCTCCAACTATTTCCGTATCATCCACAAACCTGACCACAAAGCCTTCAATCCCCTCGTCCCAATCATTAATATATAACGTGAAGAATAGTGGTGTGCAGGAAGGAACTGCAGTTGCTGGTTTGAACTGAAGATTGACACAAAAATAGGGAGAAACTCAGCAGGACAGGCAGCTTCTCTGGAGAGAAGGATTGGGTGATGTTTCGATTCAAGACCCTTCTTCAGACTGAAAGTCACGGGAAAGGGAAACGAGAGATATAGACGATGATGTAGAGAGACACAGAACAATGAATGAAAGATATGCAAAAATGATGACAAAAAACAAGCCATTGTTAGCTGTTTGTTGGGTGAGAACGAGAATCTGGTGCGACCTGTGTGGGGGAGGGATGGAGAGAGAGGGAATGCAGGATTTACTTGAAGTGAGAGAAATCAATATTCATACCACTGGGGTGTAAGCTGCTCAAGCAAAATATGAGATGCTGTTCCTCCAATTTGCATTTAGCCCCACTCTGACAGTGGAGGAGAACTAGGACAGAAAGGTCAGTGTGGGAATGGGAAGGGTAATTAAAGTGTTTGGCAACCGGGAGATCAGGTAGGTCCAGGCAGACTGAGTGAAGGTGTTCAGTGAAACGATCGTAGCAGCCCCAGCACCGACCCCTGCGGAACTCCGCTAGTCACTGGCAGCCAACCAGTAAAAGCTTCCTTGCCAGTAAACACTTCCGAGTTGCTGCTGATGGTACCTTGGAGAAGGGAGAGGAGGAAGCACGCTTTCCCGATCATTGTCCAATCCCAGATATCCCGTCAGTTACCCGATCTGGAAGAGAAAGTAATTGCAGTAAAACTCCAGCGACCAATATACATAAAACGAAACGGATGTAATGCTGAGGTTCTACAAGGCAGTGGTCAGGCCACATTTGGAATATTGTGAGCAATTTTGAGCCCCATCTGATGAAGCATGTGCAGGCTCTGGATGGGATCAGAGGAGGTTTACAGCAATGAGTGGGTTTACATACGATGAGCGTTTGACGGCACTGGGCCTTTTCTCGCTGGAGTTTAGAAGAATGAGGGGGGACCTCAATGAAACTTACCGAATAGTGAAAGGCTTCGAGAGTGTGGATGTGGAGAGGATATTTCCACTAGTTGGAGAGGTCATAGTCTCAGAATTAAAGGATGTTCTTTTAGGAAGGTGGTGGTGAATCTGTGGAATTCTTTGCCGCAGACGGCGGTGGAGGCCAATTCAAGCTTTCAAGGTTAGTTTATTGTCACATGTACCATTTAAGGTACAGTGAAATTCGAATAACCAAAAAAAAGCAACAAGAGACACAACTACATAAAAGTCACCATAAACATCCTCACTGGGACCGAAGGCAATAAATTCCAAACTTATTCTTCCTCTTTCATTCTCCCACGGTCGGGGCAATCGAACCATCCGCAGTCTGGAGATTGAAGCTCCCGCAGCCGGCGGTGGAAGACCCCGCATCAGGGCGATCGAAGACCCCGCATCAGGGCGATCGAAGACCCCGCGTCGGGGCGATCGATGCTCCTCGTTGGGGCGATCGAAGACCCCATGTCGGTGCGGTGGAAGACCCCGCGTCGGGGCGATCGATGCTCCATGTCAGGGCGGTGGAAGACCCCGCGTCGGGGCGATCGATGCTCCCGCGTCGGGGCGATCGAAGACCCCACGTCGGGGCGATCGATGCTCCCGCGTCGGGGCGATCGAAGACCCCACATCAGGGAGATCGAAGACCCCACGTCAGGGCGATCAATGTTCCGCATTGGGGTGATCGATGCTCCGTGTCGGGGCGATCGATGCTCCGCGTTGGGGCGATCGAAGACCCCGTGTCGGGGCGATTGAAGACCCCGCGTCGGGGCGATCGATGCTCCCGCGTCGGGGCGATTGAAGACCCCCGCGTCGGGGCGATCGATGCTCCCGCGTCGGGGCGATCGAAGATCCCGCGTCAGGGCGATCAATGTTCCGCATTGGGGTGATCGATGCTCCATGTCGGGGCGATCGATGCTCCCGCGTCGGGGCGCTCGAAGACCCCACGTGGGGTCTTCGATCGCCCTGACGTGGGGTCTTCCACTGCTCCATTTCAGGGCGGTGGAAGACCCCGCGTCGGGGCGATCGAAGCTCCTGCGGTTTGGAGTTCCCTGAAGTCGGTCTCTAACCAGCGACCACAAGCTCCACGATGTTAAAGTCCACAGGCACCCATGGGTGGAGCCCCAAACTTGACCCCGACAGGGATCGCAAGCTCCGTGATGGTAAGTCCTGCAGGCACCCAGAGTACAGCTCTCGAAGTCGGTCTCATGCAAATGCCACCAACTCCTCGATGTTAGACCGCAGTGCGGACGGAAATATGATACGGAAGAAAATTGCATCTCCGTTGAGGTAAGTGATTACAAAAAGTTTCCCCCAACTCTCCCCCCACTCCCTACATAAAACAAGCTAAAGAACACTAAAACCATACATTTAACACACACAAACAGACAACAAAAAAGGAAGGGACAGACAGACTGTTGGCGGGGCAGCCATTGCTAGCGCCACCTGGTGGTTAAGTCAGTGGATATTGTTAAGGCAGAGATAGAAAGATTATGAATTAGTACAGGTGTCAGGGGTTATGGGGAGGAGGCAGGAGAATGGGGTTAAGAGGGAGTGATAGACCAGCCATGATTGAATGGGGGAGTAGACTTGATGGGCCAAATGGCCTAATTCTTCTATCACTTATGACCTCATGAGCAATCTAGTTGCCTTCTTTTGGTTTTTAAAAGCTTCCCAATCGTTAGACCTCCTGCTAATCTTTGCCAAGTAACATGATGGCGCACGGTGGCGCAGCAGTAGAGTCCCGACTTTGATCCTGACTACAGGTGCTGTCTGTACGGAATTTGTACGTTCTCTCTGTGATCTGCGTGGATTTTTTCCGGGGCCTCTGGTTTCCTTCCACACTCCAAAGATGTATGGGTTTGTAGGTTAATTAGACTTCGGTAAAAATAAAATATTTGTCCGAAGTGTGTGTAGGATAGCGTTGGTCACTGGTCAGCATGGGCCGAAGGGCCTGTTTCTGCACAGTATCACTAAACTAAACACAGAACTTGTTTGTGAACGGGTGAGCGCTGGTCGGCACGGACTCGGTGGGATGATGGGCCTGGCTCTAGCCCAAGTGGGAGGAGAGAAGTGAGTCAGAGGGGTGAAAACAATTGAAAAGTAGAGGCCAAGGACAGGCAGACTTTACTCAGAACTGCTGTAGCTTTGGGAGCAACAGCAGCAGGAGCTTAGCAAGAGATACGACTGATTGGCTATAGCCCAAGTGGGAGGAGAGAAGTGAGTCAGTGGCAGGAAAACAGTTGAAAACTGAGGAATTTGGTTTGTAAATTGGTAAATCAGGCAATTTATCAGTCAATTTAAGCAAGACTGCTCTTGGGGAGCGGCAGTGAGGGAAGTGCCCTGTGAGAAAAGTGTGAGTCTTTGGCGAGGAGGCTGCTGAGGAGAGGAGACCACGCAATACGCTTGAGAGGTAGAGACGAAAGAAGGAGATGTCAGGCAAGCTGATTCAGTGTGATGCTTGCAGTATGTGGGAGGTCAAGGACACCGCTGGTGCCTCTGGCTGCTACAAATCAGAGAAATCAGAGTTAATTTAAGACTATTTAAGAGTAATTTAGACAGACACTTAAATAGGCAAGGCATAAAAGGATATGGACCTTGTATGGGAATACGGGATTAGTTTAGATAGGTAATAAAGTTGGCATGGACATGGTGAGCCATAAATCTCATTTTTGGCTCTGAGTCTCTAACTCTCCAGAGCAAAGCCTGGAGCTAGGAGATCAAGAATTGTGATTGATCGATGGTTAGACGTTAAGCTGGGGCAAGCTGCTGGGAATTGTTGCTGTTATGGGGGAAGAGGGGTTGAATTGGTCATGTGATGGGGTGGGTAGGGTCTAAATTCTAAAGATTATGATAAAAATCATAAGTTTAGTTTAGAGATACAGCGCGGAAACAGGCCCCTCGGCCCACCGGATCCGCGCCGACCAGCGATCCCCGCACATTAAGACTATCCTACACCCACTAGGGACAATTTTTACATTTACCAAGCCAATGAACCTACAAACCTGTACATCTTTGGAGGGTGGGAGGAAACTGAAGATCTCGGAGAAAACCCACACGGGTCATGGGGAGAACGTGCAAACTCCACACAGACAGCACACTTTTTCACCCAGAGAGTTGTGAATTTATGGAATTCCCTGCCACAGAGGGCAGTGGAGGCCAAGTCACTGAATGGATTTAAGTTAGATAGAGCTCTAGGGGCTAGTGGAGTCAAGGGATATGGGGAGAAGGCAGGCACGGGTTATTGATAGGGGACGATCAGCCATGATCACAATGAATGGCGGTGCTGGCTCGAAGGGCTGAATGGCCTCCTCCTGCACCTATTTTCAATGTTTCAATGTTTCAAAAAATGCGAGAAGTGCATCCAGGTAGAGCTCCTGTAGGGCCGTATTGGGGAACTGGAGAAGCAAGTGGATGGCCTCCGGTTCGTCCGAGAAACGGAGTCGTTCCTCGACAAGTCCTACAGTACGATTGTTACACCTAAGATACTGGAAGAGAGAAGGTGGGAGACAGTGAGAAAGGGAGGGAAGCATGGAATGCCAACGTCCCCGGGTGTTGTACCTCTTGTGAACAGGTTCACCCACTTATAATAACCATATAACAATTACAGCACGGAAACAGGCCATCTCGACCCCTCTAGTCCGTGCCGAACACATAATCTCCCCTAGTCCCATATACCTGCGCTCAGACCATAACCCTCCATTCCTTTCCCATCCATATAACTATCCAATTTATTTTTAAATGATAAAAACGAACCTGCCTCCACCACCTTCACTGGAAGCTCATTCCACACAGCTACCACTCTCTGAGTAAAGAAGTTCCCCCTCATGTTACCCCTAAACTTCAGTCCCTTAATTCTCAAGTCATGTCCCCTTGTTTGAATCTTCCCTACTCTCAGTGGGAAAAGCTTTTCCACGTCAACTCTGTCTATCCCTCTCATCATTTTAAAAACCTCTATCAAGTCCCCCCTTAACCTTCTGCGCTCCAAAGAATAAAGCCCTAACTTGTTCAACCTTTCTCTGTAACTTAGTTGCTGAAACCCAGGCAACATTCTAGTAAATCTCCTCTGTACTCTCTCTATTTTGTTGACATCCTTCCTATAATTAGGCGACCAAAACTGTACACCATACTCCAGAATTGGCCTCACCAATGCCTTGTACAATTTTAACATCACATCCCAACTTCTATACTCAATGCTCTGATTTATAAAGGCCAGCATACCAAAAGCTTTCTTTACCACCCTATCTACATGAGATTCCACTTTCATGGAACTGTGCACAGTTATTCCCAGATCCCTCTGTTCACCTACATTCTTCAATTCCCTACCATTTACCATGTACGTCCTATTTTGATTTGTCCTGCCAAGATGTAGCACCTCACACTTATCAGCATTAAACTCCATCTGCCATCTTTCAGCCCACTCTTCCAACTGGCATAAATCTCTCTGTAGACTTTGAAACTCTACTTCATTACCCGCAACCCCACCTATCTTAGTATCATCTGCATACTTACTAATCCAATTTACCACACCATCGTCCAGATCATTGATGTACATGACAAACAACAGTGGACCCAACACAGATCCCTGTGGCACCCCACTCGTCACTGGCCTCCAACCTGACAAACAACCATCCACCATTACTCTCTGGCATCTCCCATTCAGCCACTGTTGAATCCATCTTGCTACTCCACCATTAATACCCAACCATTGAACCTTCTTAACCACTTAGAAGCTGTCGGGACAGAAGAGGTGTTTACACTGGGCGACGGACTGGCTTGCGATGCGAATAGGGCTGTTGAGCCAGAACCAAAAAGGCCTAAGGCAGGCAACGCCATTGTAGTGGGAGACTCCATTGTGAGAGGTACGGACAGGGGTTTCTGCGGCAACAGACGGGATGCGAGGATGGTGTGCTGCCTTCCTGTGCCAGGATCCAGGATGTCTCGGACAGAGTGCAGAAAATCCTCAAGGGCGAAGGTGAACATCCGGAAGTGGTAGTGCATGTCGGCACAAACGATGTCGGAAAGAAGGGGATGAATATTCTGCAGCGTGACTTTAGAGAGCTCGGAAAAATGCTCTAAAGCAGGACCTCCAGGGTTGTTATCTCCGGTTTGCTTCCAGTTCCTCGTGCTGGCGAGAGCAGGAACAGGGAGATACGGGACCTGAACGTGTGGCTGAGGAACTGGTGCACGGGGCAGGGATTTAGATTCTTAGATCACTGGGATCTGTTTTGGGGTAAGGGGGAACTGTACAAAAGGGACGGATTGCATCTTAACAGGTGTGGGACCAGCATTCTGGCAGGCAGGTTTGCCACTGCTACACGGGTGGTTTTAAACTGAATAAGGGGGGTGGGGTGTCGAATGGGATAGTGGAGGATGGAGTTAAAGGGAAAGGGTTTCTTAAATGTGTGAGCGTAGAGACAGAGGGGTGTAAAATGAGGGTAGAAGCAATAGGTAGCAAGGTGAAAAGTAAAAGTGACAAAACCAGGGCAAAAATCAAAAAGGGCCACTTTTCAACATGATTGTATAAGGGGTAAGAGTGTTGTAAAATCAAGCCTGAAGGCTTTGTGTCTCAATGCAAGGAGCATTCGTAATAAGGTGGATGAGTTGAATGTGCAGATAGCTATTAATGACTATGATATAGTTGGGATCACGGAGACATGGCTCCAGGGTGACCAAGGCTGGGAGCTGAACATCCAGGGATATTCAATATTCAGGAGGGATAGAGAGAAAGGAAAAGGAGGTGGGGTAGCGTTGCTGATTAGAGAGGAGATTAACGCAATGGAAAGGAAGGACATTAGTTTGGAGGATGTGGAATCGGTATGGGTAGAGCTGCGAAACACTAAGGGGCCGAAAACGCTGGTGGGTGTTGTGTACAGGCCACCTAACAGTAGTAGTGAAGTTGGAGATGGCATCAAACAGGAAATTAGAAATGCGTGCGACAAAGGCAAAACAGTTATAATGGGTGACTTCAATCTACATATAGATTGGGTGAATCAAATTGGCTGGGGTGCTGAGGAAGTGGATTTCTTGGAATGTATGCGGGATAGTTATCTAAATCAACATGTAGAGGAACCAACGAGAGAGCAGGCTATTTTAGACTGGGTATTGAGTAATGAGGAAGGGTTAGTTAGCAGTCTTGTTGTACGTGCCCCCTTGGGCAAGAGTGACCATAATATGGTTGAGTTCTTCATTAGGATGGAGAGTGACATTGTTAATTCAGAAACAATGGTTCTGAACTTAAAGAAAGGTAACTTTGAGGGTATGAGACGTGAATTGGCCAAGATTGACTGGCAATTAATTCTAAAAGGGTTGACGGTGGATATGCAATGGAAGACATTTAAAGACTGCATGGATGAACTACAAAAATTGTTCATCCCAGTTTGGCAAAAGAATAAATCAGGGAAGGTAGTGCATCCGTGGATAACAAGGGAAATCAGGGATAGTATCAAAGCGAAGGATGATGCGTACAAATTAGCCAGAAAAAGCAGCATACCGGAGGACTGGGAGAAATTCAGAGACCAGCAGAGGAGGACAAAGGGCTTAATTAGGAAAGGAAAAATAGATTATGAAAGAAAACTGGCAGGGAACATAAAAACTGACTGCAAAAGTTTTTATAGATATGTGAAAAGAAAGAGATTAGTTAAAACAAATGTAGGTCCCTTGCAGTCAGAAACAGGTGAGTTGATCATGGGGAACAAGGATATGGCGGACCAATTGAATAACTACTTTGGTTCCGTCTTCACTAAGGAAGACATAAATAATCTGCCGGAAATAGCAGGGGACCGCGGGTCAAAGGAGTTGGAGGAATTGAGTGAAATCCAGGTTAGCCGGGAAGTGGTGTTGGGTAAATTGAATGGATTAAAGGCCGATAAATCCCCAGGGCCAGATAGGCTGCATCCCAGAGTACTTAAGGAAGTAGCTCCAGAAATAGTGGATGCATTAGTAATAATCTTTCAAAACTCTTTAGATTCTGGAGTAGTTCCTGAGGATTGGCGGGTAGCAAACGTAACCCCACTTTTTAAGAAGGGAGGGAGAGAGAAAACGGGGAATTACAGACCAGTTAGTCTAACATCGGTAGTGGGGAAACTGCTAGAGTCAGTTATTAAAGATGGGATAGCAGCACATTTGGAAAGTGGTGAAATCATTGGACAAAGTCAGCATGGATTTACAAAAGGTAAATCATGTCTGACGAATCTTATAGAATTTTTCGAGGATGTAACTAGTAGCGTGGATAGGGGAGAACCAGTGGATGTGGTGTATCTGGACTTCCAGAAGGCTTTCGACAAGGTCCCACATAAGAGATTAGTATACAAACTTAAAGCACACGGCATTGGGGGTTCAGTATTGATGTGGATAGAGAACTGGCTGGCAAACAGGAAGCAAAGAGTAGGAGTAAACGGGTCCTTTTCACAATGGCAGGCAGTGACTAGTGGGGTACCGCAAGGCTCAGTGCTGGGACCCCAGCTATTTACAATATATATTAATGATCTGGATGAGGGAATTGAAGGCAATATCTCCAAGTTTGCGGATGACACTAAGCTGGGGGGCAGTGTTAGCTGTGAGGAGGATGCTAGGAGACTGCAAGGTGACTTGGATAGGCTGGGTGAGTGGGCAAATGTTTGGCAGATGCAGTATAATGTGGATAAATGTGAGGTTATCCATTTTGGTGGCAAAAACAGGAAAGCAGACTATTATCTAAATGGTGGCCGACTAGGAAAAGGGGAGATGCAGCGAGACCTGGGTGTCATGGTACACCAGTCATTGAAAGTAGGCATGCAGGTGCAGCAGGCAGTGAAGAAAGCGAATGGTATGTTAGCTTTCATAGCAAAAGGATTTGAGTATAGGAGCAGGGAGGTTCTACTGCAGTTGTACAGGGTCTTGGTGAGACCACACCTGGAGTATTGCGTACAGTTTTGGTCTCCAAATCTGAGGAAGGACATTATTGCCATAGAGGGAGTGCAGAGAAGGTTCACCAGACTGATTCCTGGGATGGCAGGACTGTCTTATGAAGAAAGACTGGATAGACTTGGTTTATACTCTCTAGAATTTAGGAGATTGAGAGGGGATCTTATAGAAACTTACAAAATTCTTAAGGGGTTGGACAGGCTAGATGCAGGAAGATTGCTCCCGATGTTGGGGAAGTCCAGGACAAGGGGTCACAGCTTAAGGATAAGGGGGAAATCCTTTAAAACCGAGATGAGAAGAACTTTTTTCACACAGAGAGTGGCGAATCTCTGGAACTCTCTGCCACAGAGGGTAGTCGAGGCCAGTTCATTGGCTATATTTAATAGGGAGTTAGATGTGGCCCTTGTGGCTAAGAGGATCAGAGGGTATGGAGAGAAGGCAGGTACGGGATACTGAGTTGGATGATCAGCCATGATCATATTGAATGGCGGTGCAGGCTCGAAGGGCCGAATGGCCTACTCCTGCACCTAATTTCTTTGTTTCTATGTTTCCGCGTTGTATCTCTAAACTAAAGAGAGAACTAGTGTCTGAACGGGTGATCGATTGTCGGCGTGGACTCGATGGGCTGAAGGGCCTGATTTCGCGCTGTGTCTCTAAACTAGAAAACTAAACTCAACTGACATGAACGGCTACTGTTCTGCCATGTGGCTACGTCCCACAAGGTGCCTGGTTCATGAATTAGGGAAGGTATCTGAGGAACAGCCTAGGGTTCTAAGCTGATCATTACTAAAGTTGAAGTAAGAGGCTATTCATACAGAGGTTGATGAGGGGTTGTGTGGATATGTGGAACAAGCTGCCGGAGGAAGTAGCTGAGGCAAGTACAATAACAACATATAATTTAGTTCAGTTCAGTTTAGAGATACAGAGCGAAAACAGGCCTTCGGCCCATCGAGTCCGTGCTGACTATCGATCACCCGTTCACACTCTAGTTCTATGTTTAGTCTAGAGATACAGTGCGGGAACAGGCCCTTCGGCCCATCGAGTCCACGCTGACTATCGATCACCCATTCATACACTAGTTCTATGTTTAGTCTAGAGATACAGTGCGGGAACAGGCCCTTCGGCCCATCGAGTCCACGCTGACTATCGATCACCCATTCATACACTAGTTCTGTGTTTAATTTAGAGATACAGCACGGAAACAGGCCCTTCGGTCCACCAAGTCCGTGCCCACCAGCGATCACCCGTTCACACACTAGTTCTCTCTTTAGTCAGTGGGTGGTGAATCTGTGGAATTCTTTGCCATAGCAGGCTGTGGAGGGCAAGTCAGTGGATATTTTTAAGGCTGAGATAGATAGATTGTTGATTTTACTTCGGAGTCACGTGAGTGACTACGTGAAGAACCCGCTCAGTGCGCAGGCGCGGCATTACGCCAGCAGTGCAACAGCGGCTTGCAACGGGAGTTAGGCTCTCCCGTTACAGGATGAAACGGACCGTCAGGTGAGTACCCTGAGGTCGGGGTTTCTTTTACAGGTGAGCCTTTTTTCTGCTTGTGTTTTTTACAGGCAGAGAAAAAGGCTCTGGAACAAAACTGTCCCCCGTTCAAGGAGGAACGGTTTCCCGTCGGGGGGAAGGGGGGCAGCAACAGGCGATAGGAGCGTTACCCGGTGTTCCGTAATTCCCCGACACCGTGCCGAGGCCAGCCCACTAGTACCTGAAGCACCGGGCTGGACGCATAGCCACTCGAGAGGCATCCGGCAGGTGTTCCCGATGTCGGACGGGACGTCTCTCCACCCGCACGGGGGGAGAGAGAGCCGCCTGAGCCGCTGGAGCGGCTCACGGAGCAGGTGCCTGCGAGACGCGCTGCTTGAGGGGCGCTCTCGCATCTACAAGGCAAAAGCTCCAGAAGAAGGCGGTAGGAACCGGGCGCACCGCTATCCCCATCACCGCGCCGAGCCCAGTCCCGCTAGTGCCTGAACTGCGGGCTGGATATCTAGCCATCCGAACAGGCATCCGGCCGGTGGCGTCCGATTCGTCGGACGGGGACATGTCTCTACCTAAAATGGAGGAGAGACAGCAGCCTGAGCTGCATCCAACAGCTATTGGAGCAGCTCCAGCGAGATGCGCAGAAAGAGCGCTCTCGCGAAAAGAAAAAACAAGACTTTCGAAATCTGCCCCCGTCCAACTCCGCAAGAGGAGAAGGGGGGGCAGCAACAGGCGGTAGGTGCGCTATCCGGGCGCACCGCTATCCCCAACACCGAGCCGAGTCCAGCTCCGCTAATGTCTGGACAGCGGGCTGGAGGCAAAGCCAAACAGAAGAGCAACCGGCCGGTGGCATCCGACTCGTCGGACGGGGACGTCTCTCCACCCAGGAGGGGGAGGGACAGCCGCCTGAGCCGCATGGAGCGGCTCTTGGAGCAGGTGCTCCAGCAAGGTGCACCCCGGGAGGGGAGCTCTTGCAGAGGGAGGTCAGGCACTCCCTCTACAGTGCCTCCTGCACTGTCCATTGCATCCTCCTTTCCAGAGGATAGCTTTGGGGACCAGGACTGGGCTGGTCCAGAACAAGGGGTTATGGCTGAAGATTTCGGGAGTATGCAGGGGGTGCAGGAGCAGGAACAGCTGCTTGGTGCAGTGGGCCGCTACGTGTCAAAACCCCGTGCAGGGGAACCGCTAGAGGCCAAACTAGCGGCAAGTATCAATCACCTTTCCAACAGAGCTCTGCAGGGGCAGGTGATTAATGAAGCTTTAGATACTATACGGCGCCGGAGAACTGTGAACCTCTAAAAAGTACCAGCGGTGAACAGCCAAATCTGGGGACACATTGGGGCAACCATCCGGCACCACGAGCTAAAGCTGCAGCGGATACTCCGACTATTGACAGCAGGCATCACTTCGTTTGCTCGTTCTATAAACAACACCGAGATGACCACCAATCAACAGGATACACTCGCGTTGTTGTGTAACACGCAGTTTGAAATTAATAATCTGCGGAAAGAAATCATCAAACCTGCCATCAGTCCTCGATTTGCCGGGCTGTGTAAAACATCAGCCGATAAGCCAGACAGGCTGCTCTTCGGGAAGGCAGGGTATAAAACGAGCAAACTGAAAACACACACCACCAAGTGGCAGCACCCCGCCGCATCCACCAGTAAACATCCACCATTCAACACTGATGAAAGCTCGTGGTCCGCTTACTTTCACCGTAAGTCTTTTTTAGACCAGGGCCCAGAGCGGACCCCGTGGAAAATGCGCCAACCCCTAACAAACACGCCACATCAGACACCTCGCAAGCCGACCAAAGGGAATCAGAGGAAATACCCGTAACCATGGAGGTAGGTGGGTCTGGTTCCTATCACCTTTTGGGAGGTGGAGGCTTAATACTAACAGGAGGTAGATTGCACCGGTTTGAAGCATAGTGGATATAAAATACAATTCATGTCAGAAAAAACGCCGCCAGTTCAACAATGGCCCCAAAGGGTATTTCTGCCTCCGTCAAAGAGAAACGTGAGGGACAAGCTGAACTGGTGAGACTTATCACAAAGGGGGTCATCGAAAAGACCAAACATGAACCTTTGGAATTTGTATCGAATATATTCACTAAAACCAAAAAAGATGGTGGCTGCCGCATTATCATTGACTTAACATTACTAAACAAATTTGTTAAGTATATACATTTCAAAATGGAGACATATGTTACTGCCAAACAACTGAATTCCAAAGGATATTCGACAAGTAGCAAGAGTAATTGGGAAAATGGTAGCAGCATTTCCGGCTACTCAATTCGGACCTTTGCACTATCAAAAAATTTACAGAGAGCAAAGGTACAGGCAATAAAACGACATACAGGTCACTATGATCGTGTCATGAACTTACCCACTGAAGCAATATCAGAGCTACAGTGGTGGGCAGAAAACGTTTGGCATGGTTTCAGCCCTATCTTTATCACTAACCCTACTTTAGTTACTAAAACAGATGCCAGTGCTCAAGGCTGGGGAGCGACTAACTCCATATCCAGCACAGGTGGTAGATGGACTAACCTAGAGTCATCATTACTACTTACACTGGGCATTAACTATCTAGAGATGTTGGGCGCCTTTTATGGTTTAAAAGCATATGTATCTAATATGCAGCACTTGCATGTTCGGTTACAAATTGATAAATACTACGGTGATGGCTTATATTAACCATATGGGTGGCATAAAATCATTGTCATGCGACAAATTGGTCAACATGATTTGGCAATGGTGTGTCGAAAGACATATTTGGCTATCAGCTACTTACCTACCAGGTAAGCTAAACACCCATACCATGAGAAAATTAAACGCCTGGGTTGCAAGTTTGAACAGACCTTACCTGGAACTGGGATTGTCCAAACAAACCATCACCATGTCGGCATCCCTTCGAACATCCACCAGAGGCAGTACTTAACCAGCATCAAAAAAGGGAGAAGTACTGCCAGGAAACAGGGACGACATACGCAACAGCTACAGCCACCAACATACTGGAGTTCCTGGCCTATCTACACCACGATGTAGGGATCAGCTACAGTGCCATCAACAACCAGTGCCAGGACAACAGGCGATGGGATCCCATCCACTGGTGGTAAAACTGATGAAGGGCATTTACAATATCAAGCCCTAAGCCCAGGTATACCCATATTTTGGATATCAGTGTGGTCCTGACATATCTCAGGGAATGGCCACCAGCCAGATCCCCCGGCCTCGAGCAAGCTACACTAAAGACGCTCATGTTGATGGCACTTGTATCCGCTCAGAGGGTCCAGTCACTACACCTATTGCGACTGGACAACGTGATCACAGCTCCAGACCAGATCTGTCGTTATCCAGCGACTGATCAAACAGAGCAGACCAGGAACACCTAATCCAGTCGTGGCTTACCCACCAGAACCACGGTTATGTGCCATGACTCACCTACTATCCTACATAGACACAACCAAAATATACGAGGGAGATGAAAAGCCTTGTGGGTCAGTCACAAAAACCTTATGGTCGGGTGACAAGCCAAACCATTGCGAGATGGCTCAAGCAGGTGCTAGAAACTGCTGGGATAAACACTAACATGTACAAATTTTATTCCACCAGGACAGCATCCATGTCGACGGCTAAAGAATGGACATGCCTATAGACCACATCCTGGCTACAGCAGGATGGTGGGGGGGAAAAGACCGTTCAGAAATTTTATAATAAGCCGTTGGCAAAACCTGGTTTATTTGCAGTAAAGATTTACGAACTGCAAATATTTAATTTAAGCCCAGGGGAGCAACTTAATTCTTTGTTGTTATTGTTTAAAAAATACCATTGTGTTTTTCTACAAATAGACTCATTGGTTGATTACGATAGTTCCTCCCTCAAGAACTTCGGCAGTGAGTGAAATGAAACTGTTACACGGTTTGAAATCACAGAGCTTTGAAATCTTCACGTAGTCACTCACGTGACTCCGAAGTAAAATAGTAAGATTAAACGAGAACTTACCAGTTTGAAGTTTGATCTGTATTTTATGAGGAGTTACGATGAGGGATTACGTGCCCTCCGCTCCCACCCTCATTATATGGATCAAACTAATAAATTGATGTCTCCTTATCTTTACTATGTTTACTTCAAATAACTGTGTCTATCTGTGATTCCACACCGCTGCTTGGAAGTATGCCGCGCCTGCGCACTGAGCGGGTTCTTCACGTAATCCCTCATCGTAACTCCTCATAAAATACAGATCAAACTTCAAACTGGTAAGTTCTCGTTTAATCTTACTATTAGTGCGGGTGTCAGGGGTTATGGGGAGAAGGCAGGAGAATGGGGTTAGGAGGGAGAGATAGATCTGCCATTATTGAATGGCGGAGTAGACTTGATGGGTCAAATATCCTAATTCTGCTCCTATCACAAGACTGTAAATATCACCAACAACATACCCTGCATCAACTACATTGAAGGTGTGGTCAATAAAGCACGCTAATGTCTCATCTTCCTCAAAAGATGAAGGAAGTTCGGCATTTCTCCAGTGACTCACACCAAATCAAGAACTCTGTTATGTTGCATCACATCATGGTTTGGGACCAGCTCCGCTCAACACCACAAGAAATTGCTGAGAGCTTAGTTTAGTTTAGTTTAGTTCAGAGATGCAGCGCTGAAACAGGCCCCCTCGGCCCACCGAGTCCATGCCAGCCATCGATCACCCGTTCACATACTAGTTATATGTTTAGCTCTTGAGATACAATACAGAAACAGGACCTTCAGCCCACCGAGTCCGTGCTGACCATCGATCACCCATCCACACACTATTTCTGTGTTTAGTTCTTGAGGTACAATACAGAAACAGGACATAGAAACATAGAAAATAGGTGCAGGAGTAGGCCATTCGGCCCTTCGAGCCTGCACCGCCATTCAATATGATCATGGCTGATCATCCAACTCAGTATCCTGTACCTGCCTTCTCTCCATACCCCCTGATCCCTTTAGCCACAAGGGCCACATCTAACTCCCTCTTAAGTATAGCCAATGAACTGGCCTCAACTACCTTCTGTGGCAGAGAATTCCAGAGATTCACCACTCTCTGTGTGAAAAATTATTTTCTCATCTCAGTCTTAAAATACTTCCCTCTTATCCTTAAACTGTGACCCCTTGTCCTGGACTTCCCCAACATCGGGAACAATCTTCCTGCATCTAGCCTGTCCAACCCCTTAAGAATTTTGTAAGTTTCTATAAGATCTTCTAAATTCTAGCGAGTCTATCCAGTCTTTCTTCATATGAAAGTCCTGACATCCCAGGAATCAGTCTGGTGAACCTTCTCTGTACTCCCTCTATGGCAAGAATGTCTTTCCTCAGATTAGGAGACCAAAACTGTACGCAATGCTCCAGGTGTGGTCTCACCAATACCCTGTACAACTGCTGTAGAACCTCCCTGCTCCTATACTCAAATCCTTTTGCTATGAATGCTAACATACCATTCGCTTTCTTCACTGCCTGCTGCACCTGCATGCCTACTTTCAATGACTGGTGTACCATGACACCCAGGTCTCGTTGCAAGTAGGCATGCAGGTGCAGCAGGCAGTGAATGTTTTATTGTCAAATGTCCCAGATTACAGAATGAAATTTTTACTTGCAGCAGCACAACAGAATATGTAAACAGGCAAACTCCGTTCAGAGAAGCACCCAAAGTCGGCATCAAACCAGGGTCTCTAGCGCTGTGAGGCAGCAACTCTAATGCTGCACCACCTTGCTGCCCAAACTTGGATATCGCTCAGTCCATTACACAAAGCAGTCTCCCCATTCCACCCCTGAAGGTCATGTCAGAAAGCATTATATCAGGATGCATCATAGCTTGGTTTGAGAACAGTTCCATCCACACAGCAACAGGCTCTTCGGCCCACCACGTCCATGCGAGCCCATTTTTGCCCATCGATTGGTATGGTTGTACAATTGCCATGTGTTACAGGATACAGTGTTTGCATGCAACCCAGGTAAGTCGTATATATAAGGTCATAAGTGATAGGAGCAGAATTAGGCCATTCGTCCCATCAAGTCTACTCTGCCATTTAATCATAGCTGATCTATCTCTCCCTCCTAACCCCGTTTTCCTGCCTTCTCCCCGTAACCTCCGACTCCACGACTAATCACAAATCTATCCATCCCTGCCTTAAATACATCCACTGACTTGGTCTCTACGGTCTTCTGTGGCAAAGCATCCACAGATTCACCACCCTCTGACTAAAGATATTCCTCCTCATCTCCGTCCTAAAAGAACGTTCTTTAATTCTGAGGCTATAATCTCTGGTCCGATACTCTCCCACTAGTGGAAACATCCTCTCCACATCCACTCTATTCAAGCCATTCACTATTCTGTACTTATTCTAAACTCCAGCGAGTACAAGACCAGTGCTCATCATATGTTAACCCACTCATTCTTGGGATTGTTCTTGTAAACCTCCTCTGGACCCTCTCCAGATCCAGCACATCCTTCCTTAGAAACGGGGCCCAAAATTGCTCACAATATTGAGTACAATACAGACTGAGATTCAAGTGAGAGGGAGACACAGATATACCTTTCTGACTTTTCTGTCCTGGGCCTCCTCCACTGTCAGAGTGAGGCCCAACGCAAATTGGAGGATTAGCACTCCATATTTCACTTGGGCCGCTTACACCCCAGCGTTATGAATATCGACTTCTCTAACTTCAAGTAACCCTTGCTTTCCCTCTCTTAAGAGGAGTTGAGTATAGGAGCAAAGACGTCCTCCTGCAGTTGTATAGGGCCCTAGTGAGACCACACCTGGAGTATTGTGTGCAGTTTTGGTCTCCAAACTTGAGGAAGGACATTCTTGCTATTGAGGGAGTGCAGCGTAGGTTCACAAGGTTAATTCCCGGGATGGCGGGACTGTCATATGCTGATAGATTGGAGCGGCTTGGCTTGTATACTCTGGAATTTAGAAGGATCAGAGGGGATCTTATATAAGATTATTAAGGGTTTGGACACGCTAGAGGCAGGAAATATGTTCCCAATGTTGGGGGAGTCCTAAAGCAGGGACCATAGTTAAAGAATAAGGGGCAAGCCATTTAGAACGGAGATGAGGAAAAACTTTTTCACACAGAGAGTTGTGAGTGTGGAATTCTCTGCCTCAGAGGGCGGTGGAGGCTGGTTCTCTGGATACTTTCAAGAGAGAGCTAGATATGGCTCTTAAAGATAGCGGAGACAGGAGATATGGGGAGAAGACAGGAACGGGTCACTGATTGGGGATGATCAGCCATGAGCACATTGAATGGCGGTGCTGGCTCGAAGGGCCAATATGTTCAATATGTTCATGGCTGATCATCCAAAATAGTACGATTAAACGAGCTTACCAGTTTGAAGTTTGATCTTGATTTCATGAAAAGTTACGATGAGGGATTACGTGAAGAAGAACCGTCCATCTGCGTGCGCGTCAATCTTCAAAGCAGCGGTGTTAAATCACAGATAAAAAGACCTGAGAATAGTAAGATTGTGAAGAAACTAGAACTTCCATATGACCTTGATAGTATGAGGGTGGGAACGGTGGGCACGTAATCGCTCATTGTAACTCCTCATAAAATCAAGATCAAACTTCAAACTGGTAAGTTCTCGTTTAATCTTACTATTTTACTTCGGAGTCACGTGAGTGACTACGTGAAGTTTTCAAAACTCTGTGATTTTACGCCGGTTACAAATCCAGGCGTCACACACTGAATGGATTGACCATGGATGCGTGTAATCATTAAAGTATTCAGACATTACGTAGTTAAGTAAAGACACTGATGCTTTAAATGAAAGAAATGTTTTAAAAAAATAGTTATCCCTCCCAACCTTGGGGGGGAAACTAAGGGACAGAACTTAAAATGATACGTGCAAACACCCCCAGTCTGGTTATGGGTTTGTTATAAAACTGGTGGACTGTTATTTCATTCGTCCTTCCTGCAGCCACTAGGATGTCGTCAAGGGGCACGTCCATAGCTCTTGCTGCCGACGTAGATGCAGCCCTGGTGGAATGAGATTTAACCATATGAATGTTCACTCCTACTAGCACCATTACCTCCTTTGACCATCTGGAGATGGTTTGAGTTGACACCTTCTGGTGTGTTTTTTTATGGCTGATGAGGACCGATTGTTCTGAGCCTCTGAAGTTCTCTGTAACTCTCAGATAGTGGTGTTAGTATGTTACCCCACACACAACCGTTGGTCCTCTGGATATGCCAAGAACTGGATCTTCATCCTGGCCTGCTCTGTTTTATCAGGTTCCTGATTACGAATGTTATGTTGTTTATATTGGTGGTCATGTAGTCCAACCGTAGCTTTTGCAGTGTCTGGACTCTTTGTCAGCATACCACCTTCAGGGTTAGTTATAGGCGGCCCCCACTGTCAAAGTAGGGTTAGTACCACGCTCACATCCTATGTGTCCGTGTACCTTGGCCTTGGAGGTATTAAATTGTAAATTCCCTTCATGAATTCTGTTGTAAAGGGGTGCGTTCCTATCGACCCGTGCCTGCTTCCAGCATCAGATAGGAGGAGAGTGCGCCTCTGGCACTATAGATTGCACTATAACTTTGTTTATAGTTATAATACAGAGTTGATAGGAACTCCAAGACATCCGTTATCCGAACTGTGTTGTATTTGTTCGGACAGTCCTATGCCTTGAAATGGCCTCCTCAGAATCTGCAGACCAACAAGTTAATACGTTCATGTAGTGGATGATTACTCCCTGTAACTGGGTTCACTAGGAGGTCCCTGCTCTTGGGTACAGCCATAACTACCGGACCCGCTGCATCCAGAGGGTCAAGGGCATCATTAGAGACAGCACACACCCTGGACACTGCCTCTTCACCCTCCTGCCCTCAGGAAGACGATACAGGACACTGAGCGCCCGCACGACAAGACTAAAAAACAGCTTCTACCATAGAGCTGTGACACTACTGAACTCTATCCCCCTCCCACACTGATCCCCCCCCCCTCTCTCTCACACACCCGCCCATACTCCTATATGTTTATAGTCTAATTTTTTAATAGTTATTTTTTAAATGTATTTTTATACTGATATTCCTGTGCAGCTGGATGACTGCTCCAACAAAATGTCATTGTCTTGTACAATGACAATAAAGATCATTATTACTATTATTATTATTATTATTATTATTATTATTAGTCTGCAAAAGCCTTGAGACAGGGGCGGAGGTTCACCTTCCAGCTGGACAACGACCCTAAACATACAGCCAGAGCTATAATGGAATGGGTTAGATCAAAGCATATTCATGTGTTAGAATGGCCCAGTCAAAGTCCAGACCTAAATCCAATTGAGAATCTCTGGCAAGAACTTGAAAATTGCTGTTCACAGACGCTCTCCATCCAATCTGACTGAGCTTGAGCTATTTTGCAAAGAAGAATGGGCAAAAATTTCAGTCTCTAGATGTGCAAAGCTGGTAGAGACATACCCCAAAAGACTTGCAGCTGTAATTGCAGCGAAAGGTGGTTCTACAAAGTATTGACTCAGGGGAACTGAATACTTTTGCACGCCACACTTTTCAGTTTTTTATTTGAAAACCATGTATCATTTTCCTTCCACTTCACAATTATGCGCCACTTTGTGTTGGTCTATCACATAAAATCCCAATAAAATATATTTACGTTTGTGATTGTAACGTGACAAAATGTGGAAAGGTTCAAGGGGTATGAATACTTTTGCAAGCCACTGTAAATCTAACTCTCTTTTGAAAACACCCAGTGAATTGGCCTCCACTGCATTCTGTGGCAGAGAATTCCATAGATTCACAACTCTGTGTGAAAAAGTGTTTCCTCATCTCAGTCCTAAATGGCCGACCCCTTATTCTTAAACTGTGTGTGACCCCTGGTTCTGGACTCCGCCAACATCAGTAATATTTTTCCTGCATCTAGCCTGTCCAATCCCTTCAGAATTTTATATGTTTGTATAAGATACCCTCTCATCCTTCTAAATTCCAGTGAATGCAAGCCCAGTTGGCCCATTCTTTCATCATATGTCAGTCCCGCCATCGCGGGAATTAACCTAGTGAAAATGTGTAGGATAGAACTGCAGATGCTGGTTTAAATTGAAGGTAGGCACAAAATGCTGGAGTAACTCAGCGGGACAGGCAGCATCTCTGGAGAGAAGGAATGGATGATGTTTCGGGTCGAGACCCTTCTTCAGAACTGGTGAACCTACTCTGCACTCCCTCAATAGCAAGAAAACTAAACTAACTCTCCAGAGATGCTGCCTGTCCTGCTGAGTTACTCCGGCACTTTGCGTCTATCTTCAGTGTAAACCAGCATCTGCAGTTACCTTAATACACAAAGAATTTCAGTGATCAGACTCTGTACAAACTCACAATTCAATAAACTGGTCATTGTTTGTGGGAACGAGCGACTGACAGAATTACGTACCTGGGTTGTGTCCGCTGCTCGTCTCTGGAATATCGACTGACAAACTCTTGTTCTCAGTGGCCGTCACTGTGTGGAGAACACGAATGTGTAGAGGGGAAAATTTACATCAAGAAACGGAAATAAAATAAGGAAGTATTCCTTTTTCAGCAAATGGGGCATGACTGATCCCTGATGGGGCATGACTTTGATTTAGTGGAGGGAATGCTGTAATGTAATGTATAATGATATTATACACCTCCATAAGATCACCCATCATCTTCCTACGTTCCAAGGAATAGAATCCCAGCCTACTCATTCCTGGGAACATCCTCGTAAATCTTCTCCATACGCTTTCCAGCTGAAAACATATTTCCTATCACATGATGCCCAGAACTGAATGCACATATTCTAAATGTGGCCTCACCAACGTCTTATACAACATGACCTCCCAAAGTCTACACTGTGCAAATTGTGTGAACAGGTCAAAGCCTGCCAAGTGATAGGTGGATACAGGTGAGGGGGGCAGATGATTAGACTACACAATAGACAATAGGTGCAGGAGGAGGCCATTCGGCCCTTCGAGCCAGCACCGCCATTCAATGTGATCATGGCTGATCATCCCCAATCAGTACCCCGTTCCTGCCTTTGCCCCATATCCCCTGACTCCGCTATTTTTAAGAGCCCTATCTAGCTCTCTCATGAAAGTATCCAGAAAACCATCCTCCACCGCCCTCTGAGGCAGAGAATTCCACAGACTCACTACTCTCAGTGAGAAAAAAGTGTTTTCTCGTCTCCGTTCTAAATGGCTTACTCCTTATTTTACTTCGGAGTCACGTGAGTGACTACGTGAAGACCCCGCCAGCACGCATGCGCGACATAGTGTCTCACGCAAATGCTCCAGCGGGATTTGCTCCGGGAGATGGGGCAAGCCCGCCAAGGCAGTGCAAGCACACCCGCCACAGTGCATTATCCAGCACTGGCCATCGCACCTCCCTCAGCGGAGGGGAGCGTTGGTGACCAGGGCTGGGCTGGTCAAGAACAGGGGTCGTTGGCTGAAGACAACAGCAGTATGCTGGGGGTGCAGGAACAGGAAGAACTGCTGGGAGTGGTAAACCGCTACGCCATAACACCGCGAGCGGGACAGCCGTTACAGCCTAAATTGGCGGCTAGCATTGACTACCTGTCCTTCAACCCACTCCAAGAACAGGTAGTCAATGAGGCGTTGGAATTATACACGCCACCGGAGAATTGTATATCGCTCAATGTACCGGCCGTCAATAGCCAAATCTGGGGGTACATTGGGCTGGGTATTCGAACCCAAGAACTCAAACTCCAAATAATTCTGAAGCTCCTGACGTCAGCCTTAACTTCATACGCTCGTTCCGTGGACGGTGTCGAAATGACCAATAACCAACAAGACACCACGGCTCTGCTGTGTAATACACAGTATGAAATCAACAACCTACGGAAAGAAGCCATAAGACCTGCCCTCAACCCCAAATTTGCAGGGTTGTGCAAAACGCCGACCTCACAACCACAAATCCTGCTATTTGGTAAAGACCTGCCAAAGCAGGTAAAAGATCTGGACGAGGAGTCTAAAGCACTTGGACTCACGAGGGCAGGTCCCAGAACAAGCAAGACCACGCAACCCAGACGGCAGCACCCCTACGCATCCACCAGTAGGCGTCTACAACATGGTAATGGTAAAAGCATGGGGCCCGCATACCATCCCCGGAAGTCTTTTTTAGGACAGGGCCCAGAGTGGACCCCATGGAAAATGCGCCAACCCCACACAGCAACACCTCGACAGATGAAGAGCCGCAGATCCAAGAAATGAATATTCTACCGGTAACATTGGAGGTAGGTGGGTCTGGTTCCTTCCAGAACATAAAAGGTGCAGGGCCTTTGCTAACAGGGGGGAGGTCACACCTGTTTTTGGAAGCATGGAGGGCTATCACTCTCGATAACTATATACTACAAAATATTCAGGGATACAAAATTGAATTTGTTCAAAAAAGTATACCGCCAGTTCAGCATGCCCCCCACAAGGAGTTTACCCTCTCACAAAAAGAAAAATGCGAGGGACAGGCAGAACTGGTGAGACTACATACAAAGGGAATCATAGAGAAATCGGAACATGACCCTTTGGAATTTGTATCAAATATCTTTACTAAAACTAATAAAGATGGTGGATGTCGCATCATCATTGATTTAACGACATTGAATACATTTGTCAAGTATATACATTTAAAAATGGAAACATTTGTTACTGCCAAACAATTGATTTCCAGAGGATACTTCATGGCATGCATCAATTTAAAAGCTGCATTCTATTCAGTTCCCATTCATAAGGATCATCGTAGATACCTAAAGTTTAACTGGATGGGGCAACGATGGCAGTATAAAGCGTTGCCTAATGGTCTAATTTCAGCCCCAAGACTATTTACCAAGATATTAAAACCAGCCCTGGCAATACTAAGAAAACAAAAACATATTGTCATGGAATATCTTGATGATATTTTGATAGTAGGCAAAACCTTGGAATTAGCTAAATCAGCAGTATTAGCTACCAAACATTTATTTGAAACTCTGGGATTTGTCATACATCCAGATAAATCTAAGTTGACGCCATCCACAACTATGGACTATCTGGGATTCACAATTAACTCAGTGCACATGTCTAACGTTGCCAAAAGAAAAAGCAGCAGAATTGGCACAAGCCTGCAACAAATTAATGATTACCAATCAACCAACTATTCGACAAGTGGCAAGAGTAATTGGGAAATTAGTAGCAGCATTTCCAGCTACCCAGCTTGGACCTTTGCATTACCAAAACTTACAAAGCGCAAAGGTGCAAGTGCTAAAACTACATGTAGGTCATTTGAACCGAACCATGAAATTACCAGCTAAAGCAATATCAGAATTACAATGGTGGAAAATGAACATTTGGCATAGTTCCAGCCCCATCGTTATCAATAACCCAACACTCACGATACAAACGGATGTGCTCAAGGCTGGGGAGCTACTAACACTATATCTAGTACGGGTGGTAGATGGAACATACAAGAATCATCACTACTACAGACACTGGGTATAAACTACTTTGAAATGTTGGGTGCGTTTTATGGGCTAAAAGCTTACCGTTCAACTATGCAACATTTGCATGTCCGCCTACAAATTGACAATACCACATTGGTGGCCTATATTAATCATATGGGCGGGATAAAATCGATATCATGTGATAATCTGGTCAACACAATCTGGCAATGGTGTGTCGACAGACATATTTGGCTATCAGCAACTTACCTACCAGGTAAGCTTAATACAGTGGCAGACACCAGGTCACGCAAATTCAATGATAACACCGAATGGATGTTAAACCCCAAAGTATTTGCTGAAATTACAAAGCAATATGGAACACCAGATATCGACCTCTTTGCAACCCATGACTGAATCACCAGGTATCAACATATGTTGCTTGGGAACCAGACCCTGAGGCAGCAGCGATGGACGCATTCTCGCTGAACTGGGGAAAATGGTTCCCTGTGGTCCTTGCCACCCATAACCATTCCCAGGAGACCAGATCTGTTGGTCCACCCTGTCACAGGCGAGAGTCATCCGTGCCATGACAGAAAAAATCTGTTGAATTGCAGAATTTAAAAAGACCATTATTGGACCTGGGACTGTCAAACAGGACCGTGGACATGATGACAGCATCTCACCGACAATCCACCAAGAAACAGTACCTCTCCAGCATCAGGAAGTGGGAAGCGTACTGTTCAAGAACAGGGACAACATATAGAACAGCAACCATAACGAACATACTGGAGTTCCTGTCCAGCCTTCACTACGATGAAGGTCTGAGTTACAGTACAATTAATTGTGCTTGGTGTGCACTGTCAGCCTATCTGTGGCAGGCACCAGGACAACAGTCCATAGGGTCACATCCGCTGGTGGCCAAATTAATGAATTGTCGTCCTGTCATATCTAAGGCGATGGTCACCAGCCAGATCCCTCACTCTGGAACTGCTCACCCTGAAAACGGTAATGCTGATGGCTTTAGTCTCAGCCCAAAGGGTCCAGTCCCTGCACCTACTCAGACTGGACAACATGGTCATATCAGCTGACCAAGTTACTTTTACTATCTGGGAGCTGGTAAAACAGAGCAGACCGGGAACTTCAGGACTAACTATGGAATTCCGGGCATATCCACCTGAACCCCGTTTATGTGTCATGACACATTTGCTGCAATATCTCAACATAACCAAAGAACCCCGAAGGAGAGAAAAGGCACTATGGGTCAGCTACAAAAAGCCACATGGACGGGTGTCGGTACAAACCGTCTCTAGATGGCTCAGACAGGTATTGGGAGCTGCTGGGGTGGATACTGACATTTACACATCTCACTCCACCAGGGCAGCATCTACATCAGCGGCTAAGAATATGGATGTGCCATTGGACCATATCCTGGTCCACGGAAAGAACTTTCCAAACGTTCTATAATAAGCCGATTGTTAAACCTGTATTATTTGCAGAGAGGATTTTAAATTCTGCAAATATATAATTTAAGCCCGGGGGAATGTTATTTTTTCTTTGTTTAAAATAAATATTGTTATTGTTTTTTAAAAACCTGATTCATGTTTGATTACGATAACATACTTCCTCCCTTGGATGACTTCGGCAGTGAGTGAAGTATGGACTGTTCCATGGTTTGAAATCACAGAGCTTTAAAATCTTCACGTAGTCACTCACGTGATTCCGAAGTAAAATAGTGAGATTAAACGAGAATTTACCAGTTTGAAGTTTGATCTTTATTTTATGAGGAGTTACGATGAGGGATTACGTGCCCTCCGCTCCCACCCTCAATTATAAAGGTCACTATTTTAGTTCTCCTTATCTTTACTATGTTTATTTCAATTACTGTGTTTCTGTGATTCCACACCGCTGCTTTGAAGAATGTCGCGCATGCGTGCTGATGGGGTCTTCACGTAATCCCTCATCGTAACTCCTCATAAAATACAGACCAAACTTCAAACTGGTAAGTTCTCGTTTAATCTTACTATTCTTAAACTGTGTGTGGCCCCTGGTTCTGGACTCCCCCAACATCGGGAACATGTTTCCTGCCTCTAGTGTGCCCAAACCCTTAACAATGTTATATGTTTGAATGAGATACCCTCTCATCCTTCTAAACTCCAGAGTGTACAAGCCCAGCAGCTCCATTCTCTCAGCATATGACAGTCCCGCCATCCAGAGAATTAACCTTGTAAACCTACGCTGCATTCCCTCAATAGCAAGAATAGGTGGGAGAATCTAAGACCAGAGGTCTCAGCCTCAGAATTGAAGGACATTCTTTTGGGAAGGCGATAACGAGGAATTTCTTGTCAGAGGGTGGTGAATCTGTGGAATTATTTGCAACAGAAGGCTGTGGAGGCCGTCAATTAATATTTTTAAAGGTACAAAATACACTAGATATGTTCTTGATTAGTACGGTTGTCAGGGGTTATGGGGAGAAGGCAGGAGAATGCTGTTGGGAGGGAAAGATAGACCAGCCATGATTGAATGTCGGTGTAGTCTTGAGGGCCCGAATGGTTTAATTTGGCTCCTATCATAAGGAATAGGAGTAGAAGAACCTCTTTTAATTCTGAGGCTGTGACCTCCGCTCCTAGACTCACCCACTCGTGGAAACATCCTCTTAGCATTCATGTTAGCATTTATAGCAAAAGGATTTGAGTATAGGAGCAGGGTGGTTCTACTGCAGTTGTACAGGGTCTTGGTGAGACCACAGCTGGAGTATTACATACAGTTTTGGTCTCCTAATCTGAGGAAAGACATGCACCATTATATCCCTGCACCTATTTTCTATGTTTCTATGTTTCTCCACATCCACTCTATCCAAGCCTTTCACTATTCTGTACGTTTCAATGAGGTCCTCCTTCATTCTTCTTAACCCCAGCGAGTACAGGCCCAGTGCAGACAAACGCTCATCATAGGTTAATGTGCTGATTCCAGGGATCATTCTTGTAAACCTCCTCTGGACCCTCTCCAGAGCCAACACATCCTTCCTCAGATACGGGGCCCAAGAAATTGCTCACAATATTCCAAATATTACCAGCGCCTTATAGAGCCTCAACATTATATCCCTGTTTGTGTATAACAGCCCTATTGAAATATATGCTCGCATTGAGTTTGCTCTCTATATTACCATTATCACTGTAACTTATGATGTGGTAGAAACTCGAGAGGGTATGAGGAAGTAGAAGTAGACAGAAGCTGTGACAGGAAATCTAGTGCTAAAAATGAAACTGTTCGTTCACAGAATGAAGGGAAATGTATCACAGAATTCTCCAAAGCTGAGGGTGCATAACACTCCCTTTATTCATCGAGAAAACAAATGCTGGGGGAACTCGGCGGATCTGGGGGTGGTTAGACACAAAGGGCTGGAGTAACTCAACGGGATGGGCAGCATCTCTAGAGAGGAGGAATGGGTGACATTTCGGGTCGAGGCCTTTCTTCAGACTGAGAGTCAGGGGAGAGGGAAACGAGAGGTATGGACGGTGATGTATATATAGAACAAATGAATGAAAGATGCAAAATAAGTAACAGGCCGTTGTTAGCGATTTACTATGTGAGAACGAGAAGCTGGTGCGACTTGGGTGGGGGAGGGATGGATAGAGAGGGAACGCCGGGATTACTTGAAGTTAGAGAAATCAATATTCATATCATACCGAGGGGTGGCATAGGGAGGCGGTGCAAAAGCATCGACATTAGTCAACAAGTCCGTCTGACAGAACTAAAATCTCTCATGATGTGGTCTGTTATCACGAGGGTTTACGGTCAAGAGGGTGAATTTAGTTGAAGAAGGAACCGCAGATGCTGGCTTACACCGATGATAGACACAAAAAGCTGGAGTCACTCAATAAGTCAGTTTAATTTAGTTTAGAGATACAGTGCAGATGCAGCGTGGAAACAGGCCCTTCAGTCCTCCAAGTCCGCGATGGCCATCGATCACCCGTTCACACTAGGTATGTGTTTAGTTTAGAGCTACATTGCAGAAACAGGCCCTTCGGCCCACCGTGTCCGCGCTGACCAGCGAAGATTCTCTGCATTAGCGCGGCGGTGCGGTAGCATAGTGATTGAACTACTGCCTTACTGAGCGAGAGTCCCAGGCTCGATCTTGGCTACGAGTGCTGTCTGTACGGTGTTTGCACGTTCTCCCCGTGACTGCGTGGGATTTCTCCAGGTGCTTGGGTTTCCTCCCACACTCCAAAGACGTACAGGTTTGTGGGTTAATTGGCTTGGTATAAATGTACAATTATCCTCAGTGTGCGTGGGGCAGTGTTAATGTGCAGGGATCGCAGGTCGCCATGGACGCGGTGGGCAGAAGGGTCTGTTTCTGCGCTGTATCTCTAAGCTAAATGAAACTAACAAATAACATAAACAAATTGCATTTATACATGAACACCAAAAAAACCATATTTAATGTTTTAAATTTAGTTTAGTTTAAAGATACAGCGCGGAATAGCTCCTTCGGCCCATCGAGTGTGTGCTGACCATCGGTCCCAGCACTATCCTACACACAATAGGGACAATTTACATTTATCAAACGCCAATTGACCTACAAAATTGGTGTGGGAGGAAATTGAAGATCTCGGGGAAAATACACGCAGGTCACGGAGAGAATGTACAAACTCCGTACAGTCAAGCACCTGTAGTCAGGATCGAACCCGGATCTCTGGCGCTGTAAGGCGGTAGGTAGCTCTACCACTGTTTCACCTTGCCTGCTGACTGAATGCACTGAATGTTTTTACCCAGGGTACGGGATTCAAGAACCAGAGGACTTGTGTTTAAGGTGAGCAGATAAAGATTAAATAGAAACTTGAGGAGCAACGTTTTCACTCACTGGGTGGGAGGGTATGTGGAAGGAGCTGCCAATATATACATGAATGGGCTTGGTATTAAAGTAAAAATCGTTCATAGTGTAGGATAGAGTTAGTGTGCGGGGATCGCTGGTTGGTGCGGACTCGATGGGCCGAAGGGTCTGTTTCCGCGCTGTATCTCTAAACTAAATTAAACCATTAACAGTGTAGGAAGGAACTGCAGATGCTGGTTTAAACCGTAGACACAAATTGCTGGAGTAACTCATTGGGACAGGCAGCACCCCTGGAGAGAAGGAATGGGTGACATTTCTGGTCGAGACCCTTCTTCAGACTGAATCAAGGGAGAGGGACACGAGAGATATAGACGGTGATGTAGCGAGATATAGAACAAATTAATGAAAGACATGCAAAAAAAGTACTGATGATAAAGGAAACAATGTTGGCTGTGTGTTAGCTGTGAACAAGAAGCTGGTGCGACTTGGGTGGGGGAGGGATGGAGAGAGTGGAAATGCAGGGGTTACTTGAAGTTAGAGAAATCAATAGTAAGATTAAATGAGAATTTACCAGTTTGAAGTTTGATCTTTATTTTATGAGGAGTTACGATGAGGGATTATGTGAAGACCCCGCCAGCACGCATGCGCGGCATTCTTCAAAGCAGCGGTGTGGAATCACAATAATAGTAATTGAAATAAACATAGTAAGATAAGAAGAACTAGGATACCAGTTGACCTTTATAATAGAGGGTGGGAGCGGAGGGCATGTAATCCCTCATCGTAACTCCTCATAAAATAAAGATCAAACTTCAAATTGGTAGGTTCTCGTTTAATCTTACTATTTTACTTCGGAGTCACGTGAGTGACTACGTGAAGATTTTAAAGATCTGTGATTTCAAGCCGTGGAACAAATCCATGCTTCATTCACTGTCAATGTCATTCAAGGGAGGAAGTATGTTATCGTATTCAGACATGTATCAAATTCAAACAATAACAATTTATTTTAACAAAATAATGCTCCCTTGGGCTAAATATATTACAGAATTCAAACTTGTTTCTGCAACACCGCAGGTTTGGTTATTGGCTTATTATAAAAGAATTGGAAGGTCTTTTCTCTAGACCATCCTGCTGTTGCCAGGATATGGTCCATAGGCACCTCCATGTCTCTAGCTGCCGGTGTTGCTGCTGTCCTGGTGGAATGAGATTTAAGATGTCAGTATCCGCCCCAGCTGCTCCCAAAACCTGTCTGAGCCATCTAGAGATGGTTTGTGCTGATACCCAGCCATTAGGCTGTTTATGGCTGCCCATAGTGCCAATTTACTACCTTTTAAAGTTTTAGTAGTCTTAAGGTATAGTAGAAGGTGTGGCTTTACACACAGTCGGGTGTCAGATGGGTATGCCTGGAATTCCAAATGTTATCCTGATGTTCCTGGTTTATCTTGTTTAACCAGCTCCAAGATGCGAAAGTTATCTTTTCTGGAGATGCCATCATATTGTCCAGTCTCAGTTTATGTAGAGACTGGACCCTTTGAGCTGAGACCAGTGCCATCAGCATACTGTTTTTTAATGTGAGTTTTTCCCCAGGGATAGGGACATTGCTGGTGACCAACCCCTTAGCAATGTAAGTACAACACTGACGTCCCAGATCTGGGAGTACCTCGCTGTAGGAGGGTTGGTGTTGTAAATAACCCTCATAAGTTTGGCAAATAAAGGGTGAGATGCCATGGAGATTGTTGCGGTGCCTACCACCAGTAAGTTGACAGGGCACTCCTAGCGCAATTATAGCGCTGCAGCTCAGTCCTTCATCTACATGAAGGCTGGACAGGAATTTCCAGGACTTTGGTGATTGTAGCTGTATTATACGCTACACCAGTCCTTGAGCAATACGATCCCCATATTCCCATGTTGGAGAGGTACTGCTTTATTGGTGATTCTTGATAGGCCGCCGTGATCATGTTCATGGTCCTGTCTGTCAGCCCAGATCTTAGCATGATGGACTTATGGTTCAGAGACTATGTCAAGGACCACAGGGACCCATGGCTGAGTAGGCCAATCAGGTACTTCCAAGACACCTGATGCTGAGACCATATGTATTTTGCATAGGACCCGACTGATGCGGCAGGAGGGGAAAAAACATAGTAAACATGTATAGTAAACAATTATAGGAAGGATGTCAACAAAATAGAGAGAGTACAGAGGAGATTTACTAGAATGTTGCCTGGGTTTCAACAACTAAGTTACAGAGATAGGTTGAATAAGTTAGGTCTTTATTCTCTGGAGCGCAGAAGGTTAAGGGGGGACTTGATAGAGGTCTTTAAAATGATGAGAGGGATAGACAGAGTTGATGTGATCAAGCTTTTCCCTTTGAGAATAGGGAAGATTCAAACAAGAGGACATGACTTCAGAATTAAGGGACAGAAGTTTAGGGGTAACATGAGGGGGAACTTCTTTACTCAGAGAGTGGTAGCGGTGTGGAATGAGCTTCCAGTGGAAGTGGTGGCGGCAGGTTCGTTGGTATCATTTAAGAATAAATTGGATAGGCATATGGATGAGAAGGGAATGGAGGGTTATGGTATGAGTGCAGGCAGGTGGGACTAAGGGAAAAACATTGTTCGGCACGGACTTGTAGGGCCGAGATGGCCTGTTTCCATGCTGTAATTGTTATATGGTTATATGGTAAACAATTTCCCCCAATTCAGCGAGAAACGTCCATTGCTGCTGACCCAGGTGTGGTTCCCAAACAACATATGTTGGTAACTGATGATTGAGTCTAGATACAAATAGATCGATATCTGGTGTTCATATCTTATAGTAACATCAGCAAACATTTTTGTGGTCCAACAGCCATTCAGTGCTGTCATTGAATTTTCATGACCTGGTGTCTGCCACTGTATTGAGCTTACCTGGTAGGTAAGTTGCTGATAGCCAAATATGTATGTTAACACACCATTGCCAGATTTTATTGGCCAGATTGGCACATGATATCGATTTTATTCCACCCATATGATTAATATATGCCACCACTGTGGATTATCAATTTGTAGGTGGACATGCAGATGGTGCATTGTGAACAGTAGGCTTTTAGCCCATGAAACGCACCCAACATCTCTAAATAATTTATACCCAGTGTTTTTAGTAATGATGATTCCTAATGTTCCATCTACCACCAGTTCTGGATATAGTGTTAGTAGCTCCCCAGCCATGAGCGCTGACCTCCATTTGTAATGTGAATGATGGGTTACTAATAATGATGGGGCTGGAACTATGCCAAATATTTCCCTTCCACCATTGTAACTCCGAAATTGCTTTGGCTGGTAACTGCATAGGTCGATCAAAGTGACCTGCAAGGTGTTTTAGCTCTTGCACTTTTGCCCTTTTTGAGCTTTAATAATGCAAGGTCCAAACTGAGTAGCTGGAAATGCTGCTACTAGTTTCCCAATTCCTCTTGCCACCTGTCGAATAGATGGTTTATTTGCAACAATTAATTTTGTTGCAGGCTTCCACCAAGTCTGCTGCTTTACTCTTTGGCAATGTTACAGACATGTGGATAATGTTACTTGTAAATCCCAGAAAGTCCACAGTTGTGGATGGCGTTAACTTAGATTTATCCGGATGGAGATGGACCCCAGAGTTTCAACCCAATGTTTGGTAGCTAAAACTGCTGATTTAGCTAGTTCCAGGGTTTTTCCCCCACAATTGATATATCATCAAGATATGCCATGACAATATGTTTTGTTTCCTAAGTATTGCCAAGGCCTGTTTTAATATCTTGGTGAACAGTCTTGGGGTTGAAGTTTAACACATTAGGCAATGCTATATACTGCCATAATTGCCCCATCGAGTTAAATTTTAGGTATCTTCAATGATCCCTAGTATGGGGACTGAATAGTATGCATCTTTTGGATCAATGCATGCCATGAAGTATCCCTCTGAAACTAATTGTTTTGGCAGTAACAATGTTTCCACAGTGGTAATAACCTCCATGTCTCCCAAAACAAGTGTAACATTCCCCTTGCTAGTACAGGTCCTACACCTTTTGTGTTCTGGAAGGAACCAGATATACCTACCTCCTTGGTTGCCGGTGGTACGTCCCCTTCTTCAACTTCTGCCTCTTCTGCGGAAGAGGCGCCGGAGTGCGGGGTTGGCACGTTTTCCATGAGGATCGCTCTGGGCCTTGGCCTAAAAAGGACCTTTGTGGTTGCTGCGCGGCCCTTATGCTTTCACCAGTGTCCTGGTGTTGATGCCAGCTGGTGGCTGCATAGGGGTGCTGCCGTCTGAGGTGTGTGGTCTGCCCGTTGCTGATGACGCTGTCATGAGCCCGATGGCTTTAAACTCTTCGTCGAGCTTTTTTACTTGTTTAGACAAGTTTCCCCTCCAAACAGCAGTATCTGCAGTTGTGTTGCAGCTGTTTCGCACAACCCTGCAAATTTGCGGTTTAGTGCAGGTTTACTGTGCTCTCGCAAGCAATTGATTTTATAGTGGGTTTTGCGGATCAATGTCAGTCCTGCTGAGTGTCCGTCATCTCTGTACCATTGTCTGAACGAGCAAGCAATGATATGCCCGCTGTCAGAAGTTTTAGAAACTTCTGTAGTTTGACCTCCTGGGTTTTTATGCTAGTCCCACTGTACCCGCAGATCGCATTGTTTGCTGCCGGCTCTTTTAACAAAGTAAAGTTCACAGGAGGCATATACTTCTCCGTAGTTTCGTTAACCACCTGTTCCTGCAGATGATGGAAGTACAGGTAATTGATGCTGGCCACCAGCTTGGTCAGCAATGGTACTCCTGATTTCGGTGATCCGCAAATTTGGTGACCACTCCCAGTAGCTCCTTAGGATACTGCACCCCCAGCACACTGCCGTTTTCTTCAGCCACGTCCTCTTCTTCAGGACCAGCCCAGCCCTGGTCCACAATGCTCCCCTCTGTCGAGGGAGATGCATTGTTTTACAACCCTCGATAAGGTGCTGTTATGGGAGTGCGAAAACTCCCATAGTGAGCTTGCTCCATCTCCTGGAGCAAGTCACGCCGCTTTACGTGGGAGAGGTGGAACCTCTGCTGCACTCGGGCAGCGCGTCCTCCCGACCGGACTCAGATGAGTATGATCGGCCTGGCTGACTCCTGATGGGCTTTGCCTCCAGCCTGCAGCGCTGATTTGAGCTGTACAGCTCCCGGCGCTGGATTCAGCGTTGGAGTCGGTAAGTGGACCTCAGCAACCGCTCCAAACGGTCACTTCCACTGCCCTTGGGCAGCGCGTCCTCCTGGCCAAGCTCCCCGAGTCTATCGGCTGGACCGACTCCCCTCCAGCCCGCTGCGCTGTATCTGGGTATTAACGTGTCTTGTGGACCGCTGCCTGCGGTCCAGGTGCCGCAGGTCGCCCTCGACTGTCGGCTGTCGGAACTTTCACAGTTCCCCGCAGACTTTGAAATGTGATCCGTTTTTTCTTCCCCTTGTCCAAAGTGCTGAAACACAAAGCACAGCAAGGGGAAGAAATACGACTTTAGAAAAAAAAATTCTTACCTTCTAGGTCCGTTTTTCAATTTTGCCGTGGGAGCACTCTCCACCCCCGCCCGTCGCTGTTGCACTGCGTGAGATGCTATACACGCATGCATGCTGGCGGAGTCTTCACATAGTCACTCACGTGACTCCGAAATAAAATATTCATACCGGACTGAGAAGGAATGGGTGACGTTTTGGATCGAGACCCTTCTACATTGACAGCATTGATGTGTAGCGGGATCTAGGAGTCCAGGTTCACAGTTCACTGAAGGAGGCAGCACGAATAGATAGGGTGCGTGGCATTGAGAGAAAGCCGGGTTCGGCAGTGACCACTCCGACATTCACAGTAACACGGTGAACTCTGGTGCTTTATTCTATTTACAGTGGCAAAAATGTCCAGGACCACATGGGGGCGCTGTCCCTCACGGTCAGAGCGCATGTGTGAAGATGCTGCCGATCTGTGGCTGAGTGGGTTTGTTGACGACACCAAGATTGGAGGAGTTGCAGACTGAGGAAGCTGTCGGAAGATGCTGCGGGATGAAGTTAGATGCATAAAGGGGCAGAGAAATGGCAGTCAGAGTTTAAACCGAGCAAGAGTGCGGTGTTGCACTTTGGGAGGTTGAAGGCACAAGGAGAGGGTGTAGAGTTAATGGCAAGTCCAATAACAGCATTGTTTTTTTTAGCGCAGGAACAGGCCCTTCGGCACACCTAATCCTGACTGACCATCGATCACCCATTCACACACTAGTTCTAGGTTAAGTTTGGAGATACAATGTGGTAAGAAGCCCTGTGGCCCACCGAGTCCACGCCGACAAGCGATCCCCGCACTATCCCACACACGCTGGGGACAATTTACATTTATACCAAGCCAATTAACCTACAAACCCGTACGTTTTTGGAGTGTGGGAAGAAACTGAAGATCTTGGGGAAAACACATGCAGGTCACTGGGTGAACGTACAAACTCCGTACAGAAAAACACCCGTAGTCACGATCGAACCTGCATCGGATATAGACTGGGGATCAACTCGCATGAGCCATGTATTGATGCAGCGCAGCAGAGGGTGAAGCCGGCCGGCCTCAGTCTCATTCTCAAAATATAGGGAGGTTGCAAGCAGTCGAGGTTGTACTGTTGCCACGCAACCCCAACTGGAGTACACGCGATGAACTGCAGGCAAGCACTGACCATGGCTTTCAATGTAACGGACCAGTTAAAAACCGCCAAAATAGTCAATGTTTGCGCTGTAAATAATTATGGAAATCGGGGTCAGAGACATTTATCCTACTTCAGAATTCCAAACGTGAGGAGAAATGATGGTAGAGAGAAGCGAGAGCTGAAGGGATAACAACAACTAACAAATTTAGCTTCAGAAGCGGTTTCTTTTTGCATGTAAAAACCCATTTCAAAACCACTTGAGGACAATGGGCGATTTTAAAATTTACAGCCAGATTTATCAATTCTGATACTTTTTAGATACCAAAGGAATCAAGAATAAACACAAATAATGCCTTACAATACAATACAATACCGTTTATTTGTCATTTGAACCTCACATGAAGTTCAAACGAAATTTGGTTTCTGCAGTCATACAAGAAAAGAACCAAGACACACACCAACACAATTTACACAAACATCCATCACAGTGAATCTCATCCTCACTGTGATGGAAGGCAAAGACTTGTCTCTCCCCTGCTCTCCATTTCTCTCCCGAAGTCAAAGTCAAAGCCCCCGGCGGGCGCTAGCAAGTCCCACGGCCACTTAAAGCCGCGCCGGGCGATGTAAGGCCCTGCCCCGGGTCCCGATGTTAGAGCCCCCGGCGGGCGCTAGCAATTCCGCAGGCATTTAAAGCGCACACGGGGCGATGTAAGGCCGCGCTCCACCTCACTCTCAACCCTGCAATTCGAGCGGGAGAAGTCAGTTGATGAAATGCAGTGAGCAAATGTGATAATTGCCAATATTTTCAATCTTGATATCTGCACGGCCAATGTTCGCCAACCACTTTAGCTGTTGTTGTCCCTTCAGCTCTCGCTTCTCTCTACTGTCATTTCTCCTCACTTTTGGAATTCTGAAGTAGGATAAATATCTCTCACGGTTACCCCGATTTCCACAATTATTTACAGTGCAAATAAAAAGACAATTTCAGCGTTTTTTAACATGTAAGAACGTATGCGTTTCGTGTATTAACAGTACATGCCGGAAGCTGGAGTACATGTACTCCACATGGATTGAGCTGCTCCGCGCATCACGCCCTTTGACCCGATGAACTTAAGTGCAACCCCCCCCCACCCCCCCGTATACCAGTAGAGTGAAATGAAAGGTGGAAAGATCTAACCAAGGACCACATGCGCTCTGATGGTGAGGGACAGCGCCCCATGTGGTCCTGGACATTTTGCCGCTGTAAAAAAAGAAAGCGAATGGTATGTTAGCATTCATAGCAAAAGGATTTGAGTATAGGAGCAGGGAGGTTCTACTGCAGTTGTACAGGGTCTTGGTGAGACCACACCTGGAGTATTGCGTACAGTTTTGGTCTCTAAATCTGAGGAAAGACATTCTTGCCATAGAGGGAGTACAGAGAAGGTTCACCAGACTGATTCATGGGATGGCAGGACTTTCATATGAAGAAAGACTGGATAGACTCGGCTTGTACTCGCTCGAATTTAGAAGATTGAGGGGGGATCTTATAGAAACTTACAAAATTCTTAAGGGATTGGACAGGCTAGATGCACGAAGATTGTTCCTGATGTTGGGAAAGTCCAGAACAAGGGGTCACAGTTTAAGGATAAGGGGGAAATCCTTTAGGACCGAGATCAGAAAAACATTTTTCACAGAGAGTGGTGAATCTGTGGAATTGTCTGCCACAGAAGGTAGTTGAGGTCAGTTCATTGGCTGTATTTAAGAGGAAGTTAGATATGGCCCTTGTGGCTAAAGGGATCAGGGGTTATGGAGAGAAGGCAGGTACAGGATACTGAGTTGGATGATCATATTGAATGGCGGTGCAGGCTCGAAGGGCCGAATGGCCTACTCCTGCACCTATTTTCTATGTTTCTATGTCTAAATAGAATAAAGCAAAGATCCTATAGTGGAGCAAGATGCTAAATGCAATGGGCTGACGTGTAGTACGCAATGGAGCAGAACGTGGGCCTTTTTTTCATCCATTTCAGTAACCCGACCCGACTTTGTATATCCCTCTCGCAGTGTAATCAGCGTTGCGGGGGAACAGTTTGTGTGTGTGATATAGGGTTGGCTCTTCTGGGTGAGATGCTAACTACATTTCGTTGTCTCTGTACTGTACACTGCACAATGATAATAAAGATTGAAAATGAATCTGAATCTGAATCTGTTAGATTCATAATTCTATTCATTCATAATTCTGTTAAATTTTGAAAATGATTAATGTGTTAACAAATTATGATTCTGTTAATTGTCTTTTTTAATGTTTTTTTTAAAAAGCTTTTCTTTTTAAATGGCTCATGTGCTGTGTTTGAGTTGATTTTTGCATTACTCTTGCACTCTGTAATTCATTCATCTAATCACACTGTTCACAACTGCGGTATTTGGAAAAATAATAGCAATATGAAGATTCCAGTTGCTCTGCTCTTGGAATCTTGAAATGTTCATTAATGTTTCTTATTGTTTTTTTGTGTCTATGGAATTGTTTTTCAACAATAAAATGGGTCTGGTCTTCCCAATAGCCAGAGAGTGGAATGAGATCTATCTGTAACGGTGTGGTTATCTAAATGAAGTATTTCACAAAATAACATTTGTTTTGAGCTAGATTAAAAAATGATGTATAACTTAAGGATGGTTTTATTCAGCGACCATACAACTGATTAGATTGTGTATGAAAGAACACACATACACACGTATATGTTTAAGAAGGAACTGTAGATGATGGAAAATCGAACCCGCACCCAGCTGAGTTTCTGCAGCACTTTTGTCTACACACATATATGAATATGATATAGATGTATATACAGTGGCTTGCAAAAGTTTTCATACCCCTTGAACGTTTCCACATTTTGTCACGTTACAACCACTAACGTAAATGTTTTTTATTGGGATTTTATGTGATAGACCAACAAAAAGTGGTGCATAATTGTGAAGTGGAAGGAAAATGATACATGTTTTTCAAATTTCTTTACAAATAAAAAACTGAAAAGTGTGGCGTGCAAAAGTATTCAGCCCCCCTGAGTCAATACTTTGTAGAACCACCTTTCGCTGCAATTACAGCTGCAAGTCTTTTGGGGTATGTCTCTACCAGCTTTGCACATCTAGAGACTAAAATTTTTGCCCATTCTTCTTTGCAAAATAGCTCAAGCTCAATCAGATTGGATGGAGAGTGTTTGTGAACAGCAATTTTTAAGTCTTGCCAGAGATTCTCAATTGGATTTAAGTCTGGACTTTGACTGGGCCATTCTAACACATGAATATGCTTTGATCTAAACCATTCCATTGTAGCTCTGGCTGTATGTTTAGGGTTGTTGTCCTGCTGGAAGGTGAACCTCCGCCCAGTCTCAAGTCTTTTGCAGACTCTAACAGGTTTTCTTCCAAGATTGCCCTGTATTTGGCACCATCCATCTTCCCATCAACTCTGACCAGCTTCCCTGTCCCTGCTGAAGAAAAGCATCCCCACAGCATGATGCTGTCACCACCATGTTTCACAGTGGTGATGGTGTGTTAAGGGTGATGTGCAGTGTTATTTTTCCGCCACACATAGCGTTTTGCATTTAGGCCAAAAACTTCAATTTTGGTCTCATCTGACCAGAGCACCTTCCTCCACATGTTTGCTGTGTCCCCCACATGGCTTGTGGCAAACTGCAAACGAGACTTATGGCTTTTTTTCAACAATGGCTTTCTTCTTGCCACTCTTCCATAAAGGCCCGATTTATGGAGTGCACGACTAATAGTTGTCCTGTGGACAGATTCTCACACCTGAGCTGTGGATCGCTGCAGCTCGTCTAGAGTTACCATGGGCCTCTTGGCTGCTTCTCTGATCAATGCTCTCCTTGCCCGGCCTGTCAGTTTAGGTGGACGACCATGTCTTGGTAGGTTTGCAGTTGTGCCATACTCTTTCCATTTTTGGATGATGGATTGAGCAGTGCTCCGTGAGATGTTCAAAGCTTGGGATATTTTTTTATAACATAACCCTGCTTTAAACTTCTCCACAACTTTATCCCTGACCTGTCTGGTGTGTTCCTTGGGCTTCATGATGCTGTTTGTTCACTAATGTTCTCTAACAAACCTCTGAGGCCTTCACAGAACAGCTGTATTTATACTGAGATTAGATTACACACAAGTGGACTCTATTTACTAATTAGGTGGCTTCTGAAGGCAATTGGTTGCACTGGATTTTATTTAGGGGTATCAGAGTAAAGGGGGCTGAATACTTTTGCACGCCACACTTTTCAGTTTTTTATTTGTAAAAAAATTTGAAAACCATGTATCATTTTCCTTCCACTTCACAATTATGCGCCACTTTGTGTTGGTCTATCACATAAAATCCCAATAACATACATTTACGTTTGTGGTTGTAACGTGACAAAATGTGGAAAAGTTCAAGGGGTATGAATACTTTTACAAGCCACTGTAATCATATAACACACACATATACATTTCTCCAGATTTTTATATATAATGATCAAGTTTATTTCAGACACAAGGCCCAGACAAGGGACAACATTACATAAAAATACATTGCAAATGTCCCCGCAACTTCACCCTGGTGTCCCAGCCCTGCTGATCCGGGCCAGACTTCCCACACGCTGTGGAAGGAACATAGGCATCTTTTTACTTTTTATTGTGAGGCAGAAAGAAAATGAAAAGATTTTTACCAAAGATGTTTGGTTTTTACGAGGGTTTTTCCGTAAGCGGCTTCTGTCTCCCATTGGTATCTTTGGCTGAGACGGAAGCCGGTTATGAAAATGGGGCCGGAATTTACCCATGAATCTGCCCATGACCGTACTACGTCTTTTTCGTCGAGTGGACTATCTTGCTCGCTATTGGATCTTTGGAATAAAGCAGCTGAGTTCACCGTGTTACTGTGAATGTCGGAGTGGTCACCACCGAACCCGGCTTTCTCTCAGTGCCACGCACCCTATCTACTCATGCTGCCTCCTTCAGTGAACTGTGAACATGGACTCCTAGATCCCACTGCACATCAATGCTGTCAATGTAGAAGGGTCTCGATCGGAAACGTCACCTATTCCTACTTGGTCTGGTATGAATATTGATTTCTCTAACTTCAAGTAACCCCTGCATTCCCTCTCTCTCCATCCCTCCCCCACCCAAGTCGCACCAGCTTCTTGTTCCCAGCCAGCACAGAGCCAACATTGTTCCCTTTATCATCATTACATTTTTTCATTCATTTGTTCTATTTCTCTCTACATCACCATCTATATATCTCGTTGTTGTCTCCCCTGATTCAGTCTGAAGAAGGGTCTCGACCCGAAACGTCACCCATTCCTTCTCTCCAGAGATGCTGCCAGACCCAATGAGTTACTCCAGCATTTTGTGTCTATCTTCGGTTTAAACCAGCATGTCCCACAGTACAAAGGGCTGCCCGTGTTCATCACAGGAGAGAAGAACAGTTCACTTCTTCCCACAATAACAGTACAGGATCAGTGGGAGTGGGAGTAACAGTCCAGGATAGAAACATAGAAACATAGACAATAGGTGCAGGAGTAGGCCATTCTGCCCTTCGAGCCCACCCACACTACACACACCCACACTACACACACACACACACACACACTACACACACCCACACTACACACACCCACACTACACACACTACACACACACTACACACACCCACACTACACACACCCACACTACACACACCCACACTACACACACACACACACACACACTACACACACCCACACTACACACACCCACACTACACACACTACACACACACTACACACACACACTACACACACACACACACCCACACACACACCCACACTACACACACCCACACTACACACACACACACTACACACACACACACACACACACCCACACTACACTACACACACACTACACACACCCACACTACACACACACTACACACACACACCCACACTACACACACCCACACTACACACACCCTCACTACACACACACACACTACACACACCCACACTACACACACACACACTACACACCCACACTACACACACACACACTACACACACCCACACTACACACACACTACACACACCCACACTACACACACACACTACACACACACACTACACACACACACACACCCACACTACACACACTACACACACACACACTACACACACCCACACTACACACACCCACACTACACACACCCACACTACACACACACACTACACACACCCACACTACACACACCCACACTACACACACTACACACACACTACACACACACACACACACACACACACACCCACACTACACACACACACTACACACACACTACACACACACACACTACACAGGGTGTGTGTAGTGTGTAGTGTGTGTGTGTAGTGTGGGTGTGTGTGTGTGTGTAGTGTGGGTGTGTGTGTGTGTAGTGTGGGTGTGTGTGTGTGTGTAGTGTGTGTAGTGTGGGTGTGTGTAGTGTGGGTGTGTGTAGTGTGTGTGTAGTGTGTGTGTGTGTGTAGTGTGGGTGTGTGTAGTGTGTGTGTAGTGTGTGTGTGTGTGTGTGTAGTGTGTGTAGTGTGTGTAGTGTGGTGTGGTGTGTGTGTGTGTGTGTGTGTAGTGAGGGTGTGTGTGTGTAGTGTGGGTGTGTGTAGTGTGTGTGTGTGTAGTGAGGGTGTGTGTAGTGTGTGTGTAGTGTGTGTGTGTGTGTGTAGTGTGTGTGTAGTGTGTGTGTGTGTAGTGTGTGTGTAGTGTGTGTAGTGAGGGTGTGTGTAGTGTGTGTGTGTGTGTGTAGTGTGTGTGTGTGTAGTGTGTGTGTAGTGTGTGTGTGTGTAGTGTGTGTGTGTGTAGTGTGTGTAGTGAGGGTGTGTGTGTGTGTGTAGTGAGGGTGTGTGTAGTGTGTGTGTGTGTAGTGTGGGTGTGTGTAGTGAGGGGCTGAGTCCATTCTAGTCTGATGCTGTGTTTGAATTTAATTCCTCAGTGACAGGTGGGATTTGATCTTTCATCTGTGAATCAACGGTGCAGAACGTTTGCTGCTGATGCTTTACAATACTCGCTGTGTCATAGTCATAGTGTGATACAGTGTGGAAACAGGCCCTTCGGCCCACACCGGCCAACAATGACCCATCTACACTAGTCCTACTTGCCAGCTTTTGGTCCATAACCCTCCAAACCTGTCCTATCCATGTACCTGTCCAACTGTTTCTTTAACGATGGGATAGTCCCTGCCTCAACTACCTCCTCTGGCAGCTTCCTCTATACACCACTGCCCTCTGTGTTACCCCTCTGAATCTTATTAAATCTTTTTCCCTTCACCTTGAACCTATGTCCTCTGGTCCTTGATTCCCCTACTCTGTCCTCTGGTCCTTGATTCCCCTGCTCTGGGTAAAAGTGTGCATCTACCCAATCTATTCCTCTCATGATTTTATACACCTCTATAAGATCTCCCCTCATCCTCCTACGCCCCATGGAATAGAGTCCCAGCTTAGTTAATCTCTCCCTATAGTTCACACTAGTCCTGGCAACATCCTCATCAATCTATTCTTGACACTTTCAAGCTTGACAATATCTTTCCTATAACACGGTGCCCAGAACTGAAAACAATATTATAAATGAGGTCTCACCAACATCTTATACAACTGCAACATGACCTCCTAGCTTCTATACTCAATACTCTGACTGATGAAGGTCAAATTGCCAAAAGCCTTTTTGACCACCTTATCTACCTGCACCTCGACCTTCAAGGAACCATGCACCTGTACTCCTAGATCCCTCTGCTCTACAACACTACCCAGAGTCCTAATATTTACTGTGCAGGTCCTGGCCTTGTTCGATGTCCCAAAATGCAACACCTCACACTTAGTCATCGAGTGATACAGTGTGGAAACAGGCCCTTTAGCCCAACTCGCCCACACCGGCCAACAATGTCCAAGCTACCTGAGTCCCACTTGCCTAGATAGATAGATAGATAGATAAATACTTTATTAATCCCCTTATTCAGGTGAAATTCTGATGTCCTTGCAGCACACTAATAAAAATACAACACAGTATTCATAAAGAAATTCAACACCAAAACATCCCCCCACAGTGATTCCCACTGTGGGGGAAGGCACAAAGTCCAGTCCCCATCCTCTTGTCCACCCATAGTCGGGCCTATTGAGGCCTCCACAGTCGCCGCCACGGCGCCCGATGTTCTCGCCGGGTGATGGTACTCCGGCGTCGGGAGAACCCCCAGCAGCTTGGGGTGCCAGGAACGGCCGCCTTCCCACCGGAGCCTGCGGCTTCCAAGCCAACAGACCACGCCAGACGGAGCTCCGCGCACTGGTGATCTCGGCGAGATGTAAGTTCAACGTCGCAGCTGGCCGCTCCGCAGCACCGCGGCTCCACGATGTTTTCCTCGGCGGTACCAAGCATACTGGAGTCCCAGCGCGGCGACCCAGGAAAGGCATCGCCCGCTCCGCAATAGCGCTCCAGCGCTGCACTGCCGCCAACGCCGACGTTCTGCGTCGCCGCCAAAGCCGATGTTCTGGCCAGGTCCCCTCAGGGAAACGTCGCTCCAGGACCCGCTGGTAGGCCGCGAGGACAGGTCGAAGACGCTGCTCGGAGGAAGGCAACCCCTCCGACCAGGTAGGGACTTAGAAAAGCAGTTTCCCCCTTCCCCCCCACCACCCCCCACACATAAAAGATTTAGACCCCCTGACTGTACACTTAACGAACTAAAAATAATAAAAAAGAAGGGGAAAAAACGGACAGCTGCAGGACAGGCAGGACAGGCAGCCGTTCAGGACAGCGCCTCCTCCGGATGCCTACGCTTGGTCCATAACCCTCCAAACCTGTCCTATCCATGTACCTGTCCAACTGTTTCTTAAATGATGGGATAGTCCGAACCTCAACTACCTCCTCTGGCAGCTTGTTCCATACACCCACCACCAAGTGGATCCAAGCTTGGAGCTGAATATCGAAAGGTGTGAAAAAGTTACCCCTTGGATTCCAATTAAATCTTTAAATTTAATGGATTCATTGAAAGAGTTATTACGTTGTAACATGTTAAAAAATGATATATACATGTTTTGGGAATAATACAAGTAATATTTAGTCAATAGTGGTGAAATCATTGGTCAAAGTCAGCATGGATTTACGAAAAGGTAAATCATGTCTGACGAATCTTATAGAATTTTTCGAGGATGTAACTAGTAGAGTGGATAATGGAGAACCAGTGGATGTGTTATATCTGGACTTTCAGAAGGCTTTCGACAAGGTCCCACATAAGAAATTAGTATACAAACTTAAAGCACACGGTATTGGGGGTTCAGTATTGATGTGGATAGAGAACTGGCTGGCAAACAGGAAGTGAAGAGTAGGAGTAAACGGGTCCTTTTCACAATGCCAGGCAGTGACTAGTGGGGAACCGGAAGGCTCAGTGCTGGGACCCCAGCTATTTACAATATATATTAATGATTTGGATAAGGGAATTGAATGCAACATCTCCATGTTTGCGGATGACACGAAGCTGGGGGGCAGTGTTAGCTGTGAGGTGGATGCTAGGAGGCTGCAAGGTGACTTGGATAGGCTGGGTGAGTGGGCAACTGCATGGCAGGTGCAGTATAATGTGGATAAATGTGAGGTTATCCACTTTGGTGGCAAAGACAGGAAAGTAGACTATTATCTGAATGGTGGCCGATTAGGAAAAGGGGAGATGCAACGAGACCTGGGTGTCTTGGTACACCAGTCATTGAAAGTAGGCATGCAGGTGCAGCAGGCAGTGAAGAAAGCGAATGGTATGTTAGCATTCATAGCAAAAGGATTTGAGTATAGGGGCAGGGAGGTTCTACTGCAGTTGTACAGAGTCTTGGTGAGACCACACCTGGAGTATTGCGTACAGTTTTGGTCTCCTAATCTGAGGAAGGACGTTCTTGCCATAGAGGGAGTACAGAGAAGGTTCACCAGACTGATTCCTGGGATGTCAGGACTTTCAATTCAATTCAATTCAATTCAAGTTTATTGGTCACATACTCAATTATATAACCAGTAGTGAAATGCTTAAGTGCCTGTCCAGTTGTGCATGGTTCCCCACTTACACATAACCCACATAAAACAATACCCACATATAACACATACCCCATAAATATACCACATAACAAGTGGTGCTGTTACAAGCAAAGTGACAAGTGCCGTGGAACACCTGTGATGACAGCGTGTTCCATCCAGTTCAGTCCCATGTGTGTGTGTTTGATGGTAGCGAGGCGGGGCAGGGCGGGGGGATTGGGCGGGGGTGCAGGTGCTGGTGAGGAGGGTGGGGAGGGTTTGGGCATTGGGGGGCGTTGGGGGGCTGGGGGGGGGGAGGCGGCGACACTCAGTCCTCGTTCAGCAGTCTCATGGCCTGGGGAAAGAAACTCCTCCTCATTCTCTCCGTGTTGGCCCTGAGCAGCCGGTACCGTTTCCCTGAGGGCAGCAGGGAAAACAGTCTGTTGTTGGGGTGAGTGTGGTCCTGGATAATCCTCCTGGCTCTTGACCTGCAGCGCTTGGTGTAGATGTCCTGCAGGTTGGGAAGGGTGGTTTTGATTGTCCGCTCAGCTGAGCGAACCACCCTCCTCAGAGCCAGTTGGTCCCTCTTGGTGGTGTTCCCCCTCCAGGTGATGATGCCCACTCAGGATGCTCTCCACAGTATGGGTGTAGAAGTTCTTGAGCACCCTGAGGGGGAGCTTGAAGTCCCTCAGCCGTCTGAGATGGTAAAGACGCTGGTTGGCCTTCTTTACCAGGCTGCTGAGGTGGTGTGACCATTTCAGGTCCTGGGAGATGTGGATGCCGAGGTACCTGAAGCTCTCCACCCTCTCCACCTGGGCCCCGTTTATGCTGATGAGGAGGAAGCTCCTCTGCTGCTTCCTGGAGAAGTCCACTACGAGCTCCTTGGTCTTGGAGGTGTTCAGCTCCAGGTTATTCTCCCTACACCAGTTTGCCAGGTGGATGATTTCAGAGTGGTAGGCTGCCTCATCATTGTTTGAGATTAGGCCTACCACTGCTGTGTCATGGGCAAACTTGACTGATGTTAGAGTCTGAGATGGCCTTGCAGTCGTGGGTGTAGAGAGAATACAGCAGAGGGCTCAGCACACAGCCCTGGGGGGACCCAGTGTTGAGGGTGAGGGAGGATGACATGTGATGGCCCACACGCACCACCTGTGGTCTGCCGGTCAGGAAATTGTGGATCCACTTGCACAGGGATGGGCACAAGTGGAGGTTGTACAATTTGGAGGCCAGCTTTGAGGGGTCTATGGTGTTAAACGCTGAGCTGTAATCTATGGACAGCAGTCTAACATAAGCCCCTTTCCCGGTGTCCCGGTGTCCATGTTAGCTTTCATAGCAAAAGGATTTGAGTATAGGAGCAGGGAGGTTCTACTGCAGTTGTACAGGGTCTTGGTGAGACCACACCTGGAGTATTGCGTACAGTTTTGGTCTCCAAATCTGAGGAAGGACATTATTGCCATAGAGGGAGTGCAGAGAAGGTTCACCAGACTGATTCCTGGGATGTCAGGACTGTCTTATGAAGAAAGACTGGATAGACTTGGTTTATACTCTCTAGAATTTAGGAGATTGAGAGGGGATCTTATAGAAACTTACAAAATTCTTAAGGGGTTGGACAGGCTAGATGCAGGAAGATTGCTCCCGATGTTGGGGAAGTCCAGGACAAGGGGTCACAGCTTAAGGATAAGGGGGAAATCCTTTAAAACCGAGATGAGAAGAACTTTTTTCACACAGAGAGTGGTGAATCTCTGGAACTCCCTGCCACAAAGGGTAGTCGAGGCCAGTTCATTGGCTATATTTAAGAGGGAGTTAGATGTGGCCCTTGTGGCTAAGGGGATCAGAGGGTATGGAGAGAAGGCAGGTACGGAATACTGAGTTGGATGATCAGCCATGATCATATTGAATGGCGGTGCAGGCTCGAAGGGCCGAATGGCCTACTCCTGCACCTAATTTCTATGTTTCTATGTTTCTATGTGAGAGTGGTGTGGAGTAGGTGGGCTATGGCATCGTCAGTGGATCTATTGGGGCGGTATGCAAATTGTAGTGGATCCAGGGTGGTGGGTAGGGAGGAGGTAATGAAAGTTTTGATGAGTTTCTCAAAACACTTCATTACTGTGGAGGTCAGGGCTATGGGGCGGTAGTCATTTAAACAGCTGGGTTGGGGGTTTTTGGGGACAGGGACTATGGTGGACCGTTTAAAACAGGTGGGGATAATACACTGGGAGAGGGAGAGATTGAAAATGTCTGTGAATACAGGGGCTAGTTGGTCTGCGCAGGTTCTGAGGACACGCCCAGTAATCCCATCCGGACCTGCAGCCTTCCTGGGGTTCACCCGCTTGTATGTGCGCCTCACATCGTGTTCCGTCACCTGGAATGTCACCTCCTCGCTGCTGGATGAGATGTGATGGGCTTCGAGGGCCTGGGTGTTATTCTCGAAGCGCGCATAAAAGACGTTTAGGGAGGTGTTCGGATTTGGGATGGATGTGGGGCTGGGTTTATAGTCCATGATTGTGTGAAGACTTTGCAATAGCCCCCTAGAGTCCGACTGCTGTAGCTGTAACTCCAGTTTCCTCCCGTAGCGTTGTTTTGCCTCCTTTACTGCTCTGCGGACATAGTAGGAGGCAGCTTTGAAATCCTCCTTGTTTCCGGTTGCCAGCTGGTTGTAGGCAGTGGCGCGGGTCCTGAGAGCGTCACGGATGTTTTTGTCCACCCACGGTTTTTGATTGGGGAACATTCTGACAGTGTGTTTGGTGACACAGTCGTTCATGACTTTCTCAATGAATCCCAGCACCGCTTCCGTAAACATGTTGATGTCATCAGAGCTGCAACGGAACATGTCCCAATCAGCAGTGTCGAGGGCATCTTGTAGAGAGGCCTCTGATTGGTCGGTCCAGCGCGTCACCTCCCTCCTTACCGGAACTTCCTGTTTCAGTCTCTGTTTATATTTTGGCATGAGTAGTATGGTGGCATGGTCGGACTTACCGAATGGAGGGAGAGATTTGGCACTGTAACCATCCTTAAATGGTGAGTAGCAGTGGTCTAAAGTTCTCTCACTTCTGGTGTTGCAAGTGATGTGTTGCCGCAAGTCCGGCCTTACTGATTTTAGGTTTGCACGGTTAAAGTCCCCGGCCACAATGAGGGCTGCATCGCGGTGGATGGTTTGGTAGCTAGCAAGCGCATCATGTAGCTCAGACAGTGCAGTGACCGTGTCCGCTTGAGGTGGAATATAAACGGCACTGATAATGATAGTTGTAAACTCACGGGGGAGGTAGAACGGGCGGCATTTGATGGTCAGGAGCTCCAGGTTTGGTGAGCAGGAGTGTGTGAGAGGGACTACGTTTCTGCGGTCACACCAGTTGTTGTTGGTCATCAGACACAGCCCTCCTCCTCTAGACTTCCCAGACTCCTCTGTTCTGTCCATACGGTGAACAGAGAAGTGTTCGGCTGGCTGGATAGCGTGGTCCGGCGTCGTTGGGGTTAGCCATGTCTCGGTGAGGCAAAGGATGTTACAGTCCCGAATGTCCCGTTGGTATCGGACCCTGAGGTCATCGAGCTTGTTCTCCAGCGACTGGACGTTGGCTAGCAGGATGCTAGGCAGTGGTGTACGATGGGCTCTACTCCTGAGCCTGTTCCTGACCCCGGCTCGTTTTCCTCTGGGCCTCCTCCTTGGTCTTGTGTTGGTTCTCTCGGTGTTGTTTACTCCCGGTAGTATCTCCCTTGGCCAGTCGGAGCTGTTACTGACTGTGGGCAGGCAGTTTTTCCCGATGTCAATAAATGTTTGTTTGTCATAAGTAGTCCGACAACGTGCAGGTTGTGCTAATAAATTAAAAACGACAATTGACAAGACAATATACGAGCAAACACCCGGAGCAGGTACGACAGCAGCCACCTTCACCGGCGCCATCTTGGAATGATATGAAGATATCATATGAAGAAAGACTGGATAGACTCGGCTTGTACTCGCTAGAATTTAGACGATTGAGGGGGGATCTTATAGAAACTTACAAAATTCTTAAGGGGTTGGACAGGCTAGATGCAGGAAGATTGTTCCTGATGTTGGGGAAGTCCAGAACAAGGGGTCACAGTTTAAGGATAAGGTGGAAATCTTTTAGGACCAAGATGAGAAAAACATTTTTCACACAGAGAGTGGTGAATCTCTAGAACTCTGCCACAGAAGGTAGTTGAGGCCAGTTCATTTGGCTATATTTAAATGTTAGATGTGGCCCTTGTGGCTAAAGGGATCAGGGGGTATGGAGAGAAGGCAGGTACAGGATACTGAGTTGGATGATCAGCCATGATCATATTGAATGGCGGTGCAGGCTCAAAGGGCCGAATGCCCTACTCCTGCACCTATTTTCTATGTTTCTAATAGGAAAATCTATAAATTGGGCACCACAAGTCAATCCGGAAGTTCCGGAAGTGGCTGCGCTGTGAAACGGCTGCGGCTCGCCTGCAGTCTGTCTGTTTTTACTTTTTTGGTGTTGTTTTTTTTGTCTAGTTCAGTTAAACTTTTGGTTATTAGGTGGTGTTATGTGTGTGTGGGGGGGGGGGGGGGTGAAACAGAGCTTTCTGTCTCTCCCTTCGGGGGAATGCGACTTTTTTGTCGTATCCCCCTTCTCTTCCCCCGCCTGCGCTGAGGCCTAATGGCGGAGCTGGCGGCCTTCAACCTGCGACCGACCTCGAGGCTCCGGAGGTAGAGCCAGCCAGGACTCACCAACGCGAGGCTGGCCGTCTTCCAGCTGTGGCGACATCCGTGCAGCGGCACGACTCGGCGCTCCGGTGAGGGCGGACGGCGCGGGGCTGAGACACTCCTGTGTGGGCGGCCCGGCTACCGGCTGGAAGGCGCTCCCGTGTGGGCGGCCCGGTGCGGGGCTGAGACGCTACCGTGTGGGCGGCCCGGCTCCCGGCTTGGAGGCACTCCCGTGTGGGCAGCGCGATGCGATGCTGAGACGCTCTCGTGTGGGCGGCCCAGTGCGGGGCGGAGACGGTGCTCCGGTGGCTGAGGCGGCATTATGGCGGCGGCGACCTAAATCTGGGGCTCGGCCGCGGGCCAGTGGACGACATCATCGGGAGCTCGCAGGTCACAGGCTGGTGCCTGTTTTCCGGAGTTCCCGTGGCAACAGCTGCATCCGCTGGACTGGAGGGCGGCAGCTTCGACCACCCCAGGGCCGCGGAGCTTGAACCGCGGGACTGACATACCATCGCCCAGTGGGGTATCGCCTCAGCGCAGAGGGAGAAGAGGAGGGAAGAGACAGTAACTCTAAGACTTTTGCCTCCATCACAGTGAGGAGGTGCTTGGTGAACTCACTGTGGTGGATGTTAATTTGTGTTTATTGTGTGTTGTTATTATTACATGTATGGCTGCAGGCAACAGCATTTCGTTCAGACCGAAAGGTCTGAATGACAAATAAAGGATTCAATTCAATTCAATCCACCTTGGTGCTAGAATGTTGTTTTAACATGGTTTTTCATCTTATATATAACAGTACTTTATTTCGATTTTGTCAGAAATTAGTGTCTACAAGAGCTGCATTCTCATTATATTTTGTGTATACAAATCTCCCGTGCTTCAGACATGCTTTGTGTCTACATATTGCTGCTCTTTATTAAATTCAACCAACCATTCCTCTGCCCACAAGGCCAAATGATCCAGATCCTGCTGCAATCATTCACAACCTTCTTCACAATCTGCAAAACCACTAACTTCTGTATCATCAGCAAACTTGCTCATTTTGCCCTGTATGTTCTCATCCAAATCATTGATGCAGATGACAAACGGTAATGGGCCCAGCATCGGACCCTGAGGCACACCACTAGTCACCCTCTGCTTCCTTCCATGAAGCCAATTTGTTGTCCATTCAGCTGTCTCTCCTTGGATCCCATGAGATCTAACCTTCCAGAGCAGCCTACCATGAGGCACCTTGTCGAACGCCTTACTAAAGTCCATGTACACAACATCTACAGCTCTGCCTTCATCAACCTTTTTGCTCACGACTTCAAAAAACTCAATCAGATTTTTGAGACACGACCTCCCACGTACAAAACCATGCGGTCTATCCCTAATCAGCCCTTGCCCATCCAAATGCCTGTATATACTATCCCTCAGAACACTCTCCAGTGACTTACCAACTATAGATGTTAAGCTCACCGGCCTATAGTTCCCAGCATTTTCCCTGCAGCCCTTCTTGAAAAGAGGCACAATATTTGCCACCCTCTAGTCTTCTGGCACCTCTCCTGTATTGAAGGACGACTAATACATTTCAACCAGGGCTCCCGCAATTTCCTCTCTAGTTCCCCACAATGTCCTGCAATTTCTATTAGCTCTTTCCACTTCCAAACAAAAATGTGATTGGATTATTCAGCGTATGATCAACCTGTGTCAATAAATCCTGGACCATGGTAACATATATGCGTACGTATAGTTGTGAATGTTGCTCATTAAATAACTACAGTACTGATACTCCACATTAAGAGCATTGATTTGCCGTTAAAATGAATTCTGTACTAACGTGTCAACGGCAGCAGTGCAATCGAACACTGCCGTCCGTCTGTCTTTTTTAATTTTTTTGTCCCATTGAGGGTATAGTTTGTAGTGGGTTTTTAACTGTGTATGTGTGGGGGGTGGGTGGGGGAAACCTTTAGATCTCTTCCCTGCACGGGGACCAAACCTTTTCCCTATCGGGTCTCTGTTGTCGTTGGGGCCTAGCACCGTGGAGCGGCCTCCAACCGGAACGACCTAGGGGCTCAAGTCACGGAGCCGGCAGAGCTGCGGACCTACCATCGTGGAGCTGGCCGGCTTCGGAGCGTGGAGAGCTGTGGTGACCCGACTCCGGTGGATGGTGACACCGGCACGAATTGCGGGGTTGAAAGTGACCTGGAGCGGGGCCTTACATCGCCCAGCGCAGCTTAAACAGCCACGGGACTTGCTAGCGCACGCCGGGGGCTCCAACATCAAGACCCGGAGCAGGGCCTTGCATCGCCCGGCGCGGCTTTAAATGGCCGCGGGACTTGCTAGCGCCCGCCGGGGGCTTTGACTTTGACTTTGACATCGGGAGAAGAATGGAGAGCAAACCCGCTAACGGTGCTTTCAATACAAACCCTCCCGCACGCCGAGGCCGGGAGGAGGAAGGGAGGGGGTGGCCTCAGCATGCGGGAGAGGGTTTGTTTTAAAAGCCGTTAGCGGGTTTGCAAGCAGCGGCCGCTATCAGGGCGGACGGGGTGAGGGAGGAGGAGGTGATGGAGCCGCTGTCGCGGCCTCTGCTGCCGCTGTTCAGGGCCCGGCATTCGCTCCGACCCTTCTGAAGCAGCTGGGCCAAAGATACTATAGCTATAGGATCTTTGAGCTGCACCGCTCGGCCCCGCACCTTGCTGTTGGCTGGTGGAGGAGGGAGGCGGTGGCGAGGAGATCCCAACGGCCAAGGCAGCGGGCGATGTTGTCCGAGGAGCGCTGACCTTCCTTCCTCCCTCTCTCTCTCTCTATCTCTCTCTCTCTCTCTCTCTCTCTCTCTTGTACGCCCCCTCCACCCCCCCCCCCCTTATCCTGGGACCCCTCCTCTCCATCCCGCACTGATCCCCATTCCCGCCTCTATTCAGTCCTCACTGACATCCCCTGTGCTCCCCTCCTCATCTCCCCACCCCCCCCCCAATCTATTCATCCTGCGCTGATCACCCTATCCACCTCGCATTGATTCTCCTTCCACCCCCCATCCATCCTACACTGGTTCCCCAATTCATCCTGTACTTACCCCCCTTCCCATCCATCCTGAACTTCTCCTCCATCCATCCTGTACTGATCACCCATCCATCCTGTACTAATCCACGCATTCATCCCGCGCTGACCCACCCTCCATTTACCCTGCACCTTCCCCTCATTCATCCTGTAGTGATCACCCGTTCATCCTGCACAGACCCTCCGATCCACACTGTACTGACCCTCCCCCCATTCATCCTGCGCTGATCCCCCCCCCCCCATCCATCCTGTACTGATCCTCCCATTCAAGAAGAATGGGGGGAACAGTCTGAAGAAGGGTCTCGACCCGAAACGTTGCCTATTTCCTTCGCTCCATAGATGCTGCCTCACCCGCTGAGTTTCTCCAGCACTTTTGTCTACCCCCATCAATCCCGTACTGAACTCCCCCCATTCAACACCACTGACATCCCCCGAGCTCTCACCTCACAATTTTACCTACTCCAACCAACATGTACTAATTCACCTGCCTCAATCCATCCATTCTGCACCGACTGCCTTCTAACACCCCCACCTCCGCCATCTATCCACCCCGCACTGATTCACACACACCCCCCGCTCCCTGACCCTATTGTCCTGGAAATGTCTTCAGAGCGAACATTGACTATGTTTGATAACGGAATGCAATCAAATGTGTTTTAATTCCCAATGTTATTATTTGTTTTAATCCATAAAGATGGATTAATTTAATTGTGAACACGTGAAACATTAAAACCGCAGTGTTCGATTGTCACTGCTGCCGTTCACACGTTATTACAGAATTCATTTTAACGGCAAATCAATGCTCTTAATATGGAGTATCAGTACTGTAGTTATTTAATGAGCAACATTCACAACTATACGTACGCATATATGTTACCATGGTCCAGGATTTATTGACACAGGTTGATCATACGCTGAATAATCCAACCACATTTTTGTTTGGAAGTGGAAAGAACTAATAGAAATTGCATTAATTGCAACGTGTAAAAAGAGTTGAGATACTGTATTATAATTTTACTGCATGTCATTGTGGGATATATCATGTCTTGGCACATCTTACCAGCTGTGTGAAGGATTGAATTCACAGTTGACTCCTCATATGAGTAAATTGGATCTTCTTCGGGGGGCAGAGTCGAGCTGGTCTTGAGAATCAGGAATTGTTTGGTTTTGTTGCAACAGGTGCAGATTAGACGCTGAGCTGAAGCGTCTTTTCCCACGGGCCTTAATGTTCTCGCCTTTATGAGCCCCAGGGCTTTTCTAAGTCCTGCTCCGACATGTTTCCAGATGCTATTTCCACGACTGGAACATTCAGGGATACGCAGTTTCCTGGTCCCAAGTATTTTTGCAGTGGTGTCCATCGTGGTCTGGCTGTATGTATTTGGACACCATGACCAGTAGATTTTGCCTTCCTGCACCCCCTGCACACTTGTAGTTTTGTTCGTCAAAACCCCTCTTCAGGGTCAGCCCAGAATTGACCCCCCAGTACTCCCCTCTGACGAGGGAGATGCACTGTGCAGCCCTACAACAGGTGCTGCTGTGGGTGTTTTTTATATCCCCACGGTGACTAGACTCCATCTCCCGGAGTCTGTCATGTTGGAGCTTTTGCTCCATAAGCCGCTCAAACCTGCTCCAGCGCTCACAGTCGCTGGCCGCTCGCGGCTGCTCAAAGTCGGACTCATCAGTCAACGACTCTTTTGGTTTTCTTCTTGCCTTCCCGCCCAGACGCAGTGTTTAATCTGGCCGGTGCGGGGGCAAAGTCGAGCACAGCTGTTCCCTTACGGGTGATTCCTGTGCCGCCTGCCGTTGTTTGCACAGCTCTCCATGTTTCCCCACCTGTGAAACAGTATGCGGAGAATAAAGACCGCAGTTTCACTTACCTGCAGGTCCTGGATTAAACTGTCACTACGGGGGAACGTCGTTCCACTTGATCTGGAGATATGGGAGGCAAAAAGGAGGGGAAAAAATTCGGACCTAAAAACAGAATACCATAACAATATATATAATAGATACAGGGAACACCTCTTAATTTTCACTGGATCAAAGGACCCAGTAGCTGAAACAACAGGGGCAGCTGTGGTAGTGCAAGGGATGAATGTTGAGATTTGTAAAAGAACAAATAACTATTTGGCAGTGTATACAGTGGAATTGTACGCTATTTTGATGGCAGTTCGGTGGATAGAACAGGTGCAACCATGCAAAGTATTAATATGTAGCGACTCATTGTCTGCAATCCAGAGTATTGGGTCTGGTGCATCCCATAGGCGGCCTGACCTAGTGTATGAAATTCTACTACTATTAAGCCAAGTAACAAGGAAGGGCAGTGACGTGACTTTGTTGTGGGTCCCAGCACACATTGGTGTGCTAGGAAATGAAAAAGTGGATAAATTAGCAAAAGAGGCCGTTAAAAAAGAGAACATAGAGGTCCTGACCCGAAATGTCACCTATTCATGCACAGATGCTGCCTGATTCGCCGAGTTATTCCAGCACTGTGTGAAACGTAACCTATGCATGTTCTCCACAGATGTTGCCTGACCCGCTGAGTTACTCCAGCAATCTGGGAAACGTCACCTATCCATGTTCTCCACAGATGCTGCCTGACCTGCTGAGTTACTGCAACACTTTGTGTTAGAGTCGTAGAGTGATACAGTGTGGAAACAGGACCTTCGGCCCAACTTGCCCACACCGACCAACATGTCCCGGCTACACTATTCCCACCTGCCTGCATTTGGTCCATATCCCTCCAAACTTGGCCTATCTATGTACCTGACTATAACTGTTTCTTAAATGTTGGGATAGTCCCGGCCTCAAATATCTCCTCCGGCAGCTTCTTCCATACACCCACCACCCTCTGTTGAAAAGTCACCCCTCAGATTCCTATTAAATCTTTTCCCCTTCACCTTGAACCCATGTCCTCTGGTCCTCGATTCCCCTACTCTGGGCAAGAGATTCTGTGCATCTAACTAAATTATGTTCTATGCAAGATTCCAGCATCTGCAGTTTCTTGTGTCTCCCTCACACATATCCACCTATCACTTCTGAAGAAGGGTCTCAAGCTGAAACATCACCCATTCCTTCTCTCTAGTGATGCTGCCTGTCCTGCTGAGTTACTCCAGCATTTTGTGTCCACCTATCACTTGCCAGGCTCTGTCCAGCCCCCATCTCTCTTTTCCAGCTTCCTCCCCCCACCCTCTCCAAACAGTCTGAAGAAGGGTCCTGACACAAAATGTTGTCTAGCCATTCCCTCTAAAGCGGTGTAGGAACTCAGTGGGTCAGGCCGCATTTGTAGAGGTAAGGGAATATAAGGCGACCACTCCCACCTCTCCTTTCCAACTTTCTCCACCCCCCACACCAAGCGGTCTGAAGAAGGGTCCTGACCTAGAATGTTGCCTGTCCATGCTCTCCAGAGGTGCAAGTTACTCCAGGAGATTGTCTCTTGTTGTAAACCAGCATCTGCTGTTCCTTGTATCTACACTAGGCGTGCATTGCTGGCAACCGGAAGGTAGCCGGTTCGAATCCCGCTTGGAGTGCATACTGTCGTTGTGTCCTTGGGCAAGACACTTCACCCACCTTTGCCTGTGTGTGAATGTGTGTGAGTGATTGGTGGTGGTCGGAGGGGCCGTAGGCGCAGATTGGCAGCCACGCTTCCGTCAGTCTGCCCCAGGGCAGCTGTGGCTACAGAAGTAGCTTACCACCACCGAGTGTGACTGAGGAGTGAATGAATAATGCGATGTAAAGCGCCTTGAGTATTAGAAAGGCGCTATATAAATCCCATCCATTATTATTATTATTAAACCTACAATTATCCAAATCTGAAGGAAGACACATTGTGTGGAAGAAAATAAATCAGGAATGGCAACAATACTGGGAACAGGAGACAAAGGGGAGACACCTCTATTCGCTACAAAACAGAGTGGGCATTACAGCAAGAAGAGGGGGGAACAGGAGAGAACAGGTAGTATTAACAAGATTGAGGATAGGACACACTCACCTGAACAGCACATAAAAATGTTGGGAAAACACCCTACTGGGCTGTGTGAGGAATGCCATCAGCCGGAAACAGTTCAGCATGCTCTAGTTGCATGTAGAAGATATGAAACAGAAAGAAGAGTTTTGATCAGTGAAATTAAGAAAATTGGAAGTGACAGATATATCAGAAAAGAACATTCTAGAGTATGGAGGGAAAGGAAAAGGAGTAAAGGTGTTGTTTAATTTCTTGAGGGCCTCTGGCCTTATAAAAAGGATATAATGTAAAGACATGAGGACTGTGGAGTGAAGCCAGAAGGTGGCAGCAATGCAACATTGTGGATGCCGGCTGCCGTAAAACTCCAAAGAAGAAGAAGAAGTAAGAACGTCGTTCCACCCCGCCTCCTGCCGTTTTCGACTTGTCAATGTCGACGGCCCCATTCTGAATAGTCTCCCGCCCGGCCGTGGTGTTCTGGCCGGCGCGGGATCTAAAGTCGGCACAGCTGATCCCACTAACGGGGCTTGTGCCTTCAGCTGCTGCTGGCTCCCGCAACTTCGCGGTCCTCCCCAGCCAGCTTCACTCGCAGCACTTGTGGACACTATTTTGTCCAGCTTCCCCCCCCCCCCCTGTGTAAAAACAGCGCGGGGAACAAAAAACTACCGCAGAGTAAGTCACTTACCTGCAGGTCGCGGTTTCAAACTTACCGCTGCTGGGGAACGCTCCACCTTGCCTGTCGTTTCGCAAGCGTGAAAGCGATATGTCGCGCATGCATCCTGGCGGGGTTCTTCAGATAGTCACTCACGTGACTCCGAAGTAAAATAGCCTGATGGTTGTAGATGTTGCTCCTAAACCTGAACGTTACAGTTTTCAAGTACTCCTGTACCTTCCTCCCGATGGCAGGAGTGAAATGAGTTCATAGCCAGGGTGGTGTGGGTCTCTGGTGATGCTGGCTGCCGTTTCGAAGACCAGCAGCCTGGGGACAGAGCGCAATCAGGACTGGGCCAATGAGATAAACATGTTTTTTAATAGATTTGATGGTGGGGCCTCCGACCACCCCCCTCCTGCTCCCTGACAGCCTTCCCCCCCCCCCCCCCCCCCCCCCAATCCCCCTGGTCCACTTCCTCTTCCATTTCTTTGACACGCCTGACAACACACCCGGCTTGAGATCTAACTATTCCTTTGGGTTACATGTTTCATTCGCAAGAAGACACACATGGCCATCAAGGCTGAGCAGGTGAAGGAGCAGACTCCGTCTAGGCAAAGCCACGGGTCACGATGGTGTCAGCCCTAGTGTGATCAAGCCATGTGCCAGCCAGTTGTGTGGAGTACTCCAGCATATCTTCAACCTGGAGAGGGTTCCTGTGATGTGGAAGACATCCTGCCTGCTTCCTGCCCCAGCTCCGCCAATGACTACACACATCATGAAGTCCCTGGAGAGGCTGGTGCTCACTCACCTGCGAGCCCTGGTTAAACCCTACCTGGACCCCCTGCAAGTTCGCTTGCCAGACAAGGATGGGGGTTGAGGACGCCATCATCCATCGTTCCTATACTTACCTGGATAAGCCAGGGAGCATTGTGAGAGTCATGTTTGTGTACTTCTCCAGTGCTTTTAACACCATCCGGTCTGCACTGCTAGGGAGCAAACTGACAAAGATGTGGGTGGATGCCCCATTGATGTGTTCCATTGATCACCAACGACCACAATATGTCAGGCTTATTGTATTGTATTGTACTTCCGGTGGCGCTGGTGCCAGCAGCCTCCACCTTCAGCCCGGTATCTTTTTGTTTTTTTGTTTTTTTAGTTATGTTAAAGTGTGTTTTTTATGTTTTTTTAAATGTCTTTATGTGGGGGAAGAGGGCACGGTAAGGGGGATACCGTCCTTCGGTCGCTTCCTGGAGAGGACGCGACTATTATTCGAGTCGCGTCCTCACCCCCCCAGCGGCCTACCTACTGGATTGGCGCGGCCTTTCCTGCCGGGATCGACCAGAGCTCCAGCAGCGGCGGGACAGCGCTGATACATCGCGGGGCTGGCGATGCCTTACCGGGGATCGCCGTCTGGAGCCCGGAGTGCTGGGCCTGCGGCACCGACATCATGGAGCTGCGGTTTGCGGAGCTCCCAACGCGGGCGGAGCTGATGGACAGCGCGGGGTCCTGCGACTCCGCCCGGCTCGGCCTGCGGACTCAGGAGCTGCGGACTCCGGCGGGAGTCGGCTGATCAGGAGGTCCGGGCCGCTGAGGAGGAGGATGTTCACCGTCGGGGATCGGCGTCGACGTTCCACCAGCCCGGCGTGAGGGCCTGAACATCGGGCCGCCCGGGGCGGCGACTGCGGGTGCTCGGAAGGCCCTGACCACGGATGAACATCTGGGAAGATCGGAGGGGAGGCTGGCTGGACTATGGTGCCTTCCTAACCTTGGTGCCACTGTGTTATGTTGTGTCGTGGACTTTCTGTGTTTGTGCTTTTCTTTTCTTTTTTAATTCAATTTTATTTTTAATATGTTTTATTATTTATTATTTATTTATTTTTATGATACTGCCTGTAAGGAAAATTCATTTCGTTGTCTCTAATTGAGACAATGACAATAAATTTGAATACAATACAATACAATACAAAGGCTACATGTTGGTGAGCAACACAGGGGCCCTACAGGGGATGATCCTCTCTCCCTTAGGAGTATAGGAGCAGGGAGGTTCTACTGCAGTTGTACAGGGTCTTGGTGAGACCACACCTGGAGTATTGCGTACAGTTTTGGTCTCCTAATCTGAGGAAGGACATTCTTGCCATAGAGGGAGTACAGAGAAGGTTCACCAGACTGATTCCTGGGATGTCAGGACTTTCATATGAAGAAAGACTGGATAGACTCGGCTTGTACTCGCTAGAATTTAGAAGGTTGAGGGGGGATCTTATAGAAACTTACAAAATTCTTAAGGGGTTGGACAGGCTAGATGCAGGAAGATTGTTCCCGATGTTCGGAAAGTCCAGAACAAGGGGTCACAGTTTAAGGATAAGGGGAAATCTTTAGGACTGAGATGAGAAAACATTTTTCACACAGAGAGTGGTGAATCTGTGGAATTCTCTGCCACAGAATGTAGTTGAGGCCAGTTCATTGGCTATATTTAAGAGGGAGTTAGATGTGGCCCTTGTGGCTAAAGGGATCAGGGGTATGGAGAGAAGGCAGGTACAGGATACTGAGTTGGATGATCAGCCATGATCATATTGAATGGTGGTGCAGGCTCGAAGGGCCGAATGGCCTCTACTCCTGCACCTAATTTCTATGTTTCTATGTTTCCTTCTTGTTTACCAGCTACACCTCGGACTTCAGATATAACTCCGTCTCCTGCCACTTGCAGATGTGTTCAGATGACTGCAATTGTGAGCTGCATCAGTGAGGGGAGGGAAGCTGAATACAGAGGTGTCGTCAACGACTTTGCTGAATGCTGTGGGCTGAATCACCTGCAGCTCAACACCAACAAGACTAGTTAACGGTGGACATTGGGAGGAGAGGAACACCCCTGTTCCCTGTCTCCATCAATGGTGTGGATGTGCAGTTTACTAGGGAGTACAAATACCTGTGGGTGTACCTGGGCAGTAAACTGGACTGGTCCAGGAAAGCTGAGGCCCTGTACAAGAAGGGACAGAGTAGCCTGTACTTTTTTAGAAGGCTCCACTCCTTCAACGTCTGCAGTGAGATGCTACAAATGTTCTACCAATTGGTGGTGGCCATTGCCATCTTCTTGGCTGCCGTGTGCTGCCAACGGGATCATTCTTGCTATTGAGGGAGTGCAGCGTAGGTTTACAAGGTTAATTCCCGGGACGGCGGGACTGTCATATGCTGAGAGAATGGAGCAGCTGGGCTTGTACACTCTGGAGTTTAGGAGGATGAGGGGATATCTCATTGAGACATATAAGATTGTTAAGGGTTTGGACACACTAGAGGCAGGAAACATGTTCCCGATGTTGGAGGAGTCCAGAACCAGGGGCCACACAGTTTAAGAATAAGGAGTAAACCATTTAGAACGGAGACAAGGAAACACTTTTTCTCACAGAGAGTGGTGAGTCTGTGGAATTCTCTGCCTCAGAGGGTGGTGGAGGCCGGTTCTCTGGATGCTTTCAACAGAGAGCTAGATAGGGCTCTTTAAAGAGAGCGGGCGAAGGCTGCGGATGCCAACGGGATCAACAAACTCATCAGGAAGGCCGGCTCTGTCCTGGGGGCTGTTGGAGTTGGATCCACGGGAGGTTGATCTTGGAGGGGAGGATGCTCCTCAAACCGTGGAGCATCCTGGACAACACAGCTCACCCCCTCCATGACACACTGGTCAACCTGAGGAGCACCTTCAGCAACAGACTGGTCCCACCAAGATGTAGCACAGAACGCCACAGGAGATCCTTCTTCCCTGTGGCTATCAAACTGTACAACTCCTCCCCCTTCTGTCGTGTGGTAGACTGACTCCCTCCCCCTCCCCAATCTTTGCACACCCACAATCCTTTCCACTCCTCATTTTAATTTCATGTTTCATGTATTATGTGTTTTTATGACTGTGGGCAGATCAATTTCCCTCCTGGGATAAATAAAGTTCTATCGTATCGTTCAAACATAGAAAATAGATGCAGGCGTGGGCCATTCGGCCCTTCGATTTATAATCTCACATTTATCCACATTATACTGCATCTGCCATGCATCTGCCCACTCACCCAACCGATCCAAGTCACCCTGCAGCCTCATAGCATCCTCCTTGCAGCTCACACTGCCGCCCAGCTTTGTGTCATCCGCAAACTTGGAGATGTCACATTTAGTCATAGAGTGATACAGCGTAGAAACAGGCCCTTCAGCACAACTTGCTTACCAACATGTCCAAGCTACACTAGTCCGACCTGCCTGCACTTAGTTCATGTCCCTTGAAAGTTGTCCTATCCATGTACCTGTCTAACTGTTTCTTACACTTTGGGATAGCCCCAGCCTCAACTACCTCCTCCAGCAGCTCGTTCCATACACCCACCACCCTTTGTGTGATAACGTTAACCCTCAGATTCCTATTAAATCTTTTCCCCTTCACCTTGAACCTATGTCCTCTGGTTCTCGATTCCCCTACTCTGAGCAAGAGACTCTGTGCATCTACCCAATCTATTCCTCTCATGATTTTATACACCTCTATAAGATCACCCCTCATCCTCCAAGGAATAGAGTCCCAGCCAACTCTACCTCTACCTGTAGCTCACACCCTCTAGTCCTTGCAACATCCTCGTAAATCTTCTCTGAACCCTTTCCAGCTTGACAACATCTTTCCTATAACACGGTGCCCAGAACTGAACACAATATTCTAAATGCGGTCTCACCAACGTCTTATGCAATTGCAACATGACCTCCCAGCTTTTGTACTCATATTTAATTCCGTACGGACTTGGACCATTTGCCGGTGTTAAATAGAAACATAAAAAATAGGTGCCAGTGCAGGCCATTCGGCCCTTCGAACCATTCAATATGATCATAGCTGATCACCCACAATCAGTACCCCGTTCCTGCTTTTTCCCCAAATCCCTTGATTCCGTTAGCCCTAAGAACTAAATCTAACTCTCTCTTGAAATCGTCCAGTGAATTGGCCTCCACTGCCTTCTGTGGAAGAGAATTCCACAGATTCACACAACTCTCTGGGTGGAAGAGTTTCTCCTCGTCTCAGTCCTCAATGGCCGACCCCTTATTAGAAACATAGACAATAGGTGCAGGAGTAGAGGCCATTCGGCCCTTCGAGCCTGCACCATTCGCCATTCAATATGATCACGGCTGATCATCCAACTCAGTATCCCGTACCTGCCTTCTCTCCATACCCTCTGATCCCCTTAGCCACAAGGGCCACATCTAACTCCCTCTTAAATATAGCCAATGAACTGGCCTCGACTACCCTCTGTGGCAGAGAGTTCCAGAGATTCACCACTCTCTGTGTGAAAAAAGTTCTTCTCATCTCGGTTTTAAAGGATTTCCCCCTTATCCTTAAGCTGTGACCCCTTGTCCTGGACTTCCCCAACATCGGGAGCAATCTTCCTGCATCTAGCCTGTCCAACCCCTTAAGAATTTTGTAAGTTTCTATAAGATCCCCTCTCAATCTCCTAAATTCTAGAGAGTATAAACCAAGTCTATCCAGTCTTTCTTCATAAGACAGTCCTGACATCCCAGGAATCAGTCTGGTGAACCTTCTCTGCACTCCCTCTATGGCAATAATGTCCTTCCTCAGATTTGGAGACCAAAACTGTACGCAATACTCCAGGTGTGGTCTCACCAAGACCCTGTACAACTGCAGTAGAACCTCCCTGCTCCTATACTCAAATCCTTTTGCTATGAAAGCTAACATACCATTCTTAAACTGTAACCCCTGGTTCTGTACACCCCACAATCATCGGGAATAGTTTTCCTGCATCTCGTGTAGCCTGTCCAATCCCTTAAGAATGTTATATGTTTCTATTAGATGCCCTCTCATCCTTCATAACTCCCGTGAACTCCAGTTTGCCGGTGTTTGGGTCTGATATTGAGAGTGAGGTGCTGGAATCTGCCCTCGAACCACACACACACAGGCACATTTGTTTTGTTTAACTGTACACTTTATTTTTTGATGTCCGACACTCAAATTACAAAAAAAATGACGCCTGTGGACGTCACGGAACACATCGAAGTTCATGAAACGCACCATAACATCTACTCACTAGCACAGAGCACAGGGCTAGCACATCCTGACACACGACCAAGGGTGATAAATCAAATGCTGGAGGACTTGGGGAGGGCGGGGGGTGGGAGACACAGAGGGGAAGGTGGGAGGGGGAAAGACAGTGGGGAGGGTGAGGGGGGAAATGATGGGAGGGTGAAGGGGAGAGGGAGGGGGGAAATGGGGCTGGGGAGAGACAGAAGAGTGGAGGGAAATGGGAGACAGGGAGGGGGGAATGGGAGACGGGGGAGGAGGAGGATGGAGATGGTAATGAGAGGAGAGTGAGAGAGGGGGAGGGGGAGAGATAGGAAGACGGGGTGAGGCAGGGGAAGGAGAGGGGGGAATGGGGGGAAAGAAAGGGAGGGAGTGAGGGGGAGATGGGAGAGCTAGCACACCTTGACAGAAATCCAAAGGGGTTAAATCAAAAGCTGGGGGTCTCAGGGAGAGACGGTGGGGGGGGGGGGGTGTTAGGGGGAGAGTGTGAGAGACAGAGGGGGGGGAGAGGGAAGGGGAAATGGGGGGAGAGGGAGGGGGAAATGGGGGGAGAGACAGGGAGGGAGTGGGAGGGGGAAATAGGGGTTGGGGGTGAGGGAGAGGAGTGGGTGGGAGGGGGAGGATTTGGGGAGGGGAGCATGGGGGAGGGCGCAGAGTTGGGGGTGAGGCTGGGCGACGATAGGATGGGGAGGGGGTCAGAGTTGAGGGGGGAACAGGGAGAGGGGTGGATGATGGAGGAGGGGTCAAGAGGTCAGAGGTAACAGCGGGGGGAAGGGGGCGATGGAGGTGGGAGGCCAAGAGGTCAGAGTTGAGAGGTAATGGGGAGAGAGGACGATGGAGGTAGCGGGTCGGTGTTTAGGGGTAAGAGTTCAGGGGGAGGATGGAGGTGAGGGGGTAACAGGGAATGATGGTGCAGGGGGTCAAGGGTCAGAGTTGAGGGGGGACTGAAGGAGAGGTCAGAGGTGGGAGGTAACGGGGAAGGGGGATGAAGGAGGAGGGGGGGTCGGGGGTCAACAAAATGGCGGAGAAAACATATTTCTACAAAGACGGACATAAATACAAACAGACAATTTCTCATCTAAACGACTACTGGTGTCCCCAGCACACAGCGTTGCTGTTGGGTACAAGAGGTTAACAAGATACAGAACATTACAAAGCTAAACCCAGGACAATATAATAAAATATACAATTTCACTTTGGATAGCTGAGGTCAAAGGTTAAAGTTCACTTTGGCTGGGTAACTGGATAGAAACACTGAAGGTAGTGGAGTTGTGGATTCTGAAGTCTCTTTGGTTTTAGTCCGCAAGAAAAGCGTTAGTTTCTTTTAAAATTACATATCTCACTTATTACAAACACTTTGTTTTCTAGCTTTGGGTTAGAGCTGTGTACAGGTCAGTGTTTCCGCTGTTTGGCAGACAGGGGCAGCACAGTCTTGACCTTGGCCCCATCTCCTTGTCCCTTGGCCAATCCTGCCCCCTCTCCTTGCCTCTTGCCCCATCTTCTTGTCCTTTGGCCCATCTTTCCCTATTTCCTTGTCCCAATCTTGCCCCAATCCTCCCGATGTCCTTGTCCCATCTACTTGCCCCTTGTCCCATTTCCCCCCTCTCCATCTTGCCCATCTCCTTGCCCCTTCTTGCCTCTCTCCATCTTGCCCATCTTCTTGCCTCTCTCCATCTTGCCCCATCTCCTTGCCCTTGACCCCATCTCCTTGTCCCATCTACTTGCCCCATCTCCTTGCCCCTTCTTGCCTCTCTCCATCTTGCCCATCTTCTTGCCTCTCTCCATCTTGCCCCATCTCCTTGCCCTTGACCCCATCTCCTTGTCCCATCTACTTGCCCCATCTCCTTGCCCCTTCTTGCCTCTCTCCATCTTGCCCCTTCTTGCCTCTCTCCATCTTGTCCATCTCCTTGCTCCTTCTTGCCTCTCTCAATCTTGCCCCATCTCCTTGCCCTTGACCCCATCTCCTTGCCCCATCTACTTGGCCCATCTTGTCCCCACGCCATGGTCCATCTCCATGTCTCATCTACTTGCCCGATCATCTTGCCCCTTCTAGTTGCCCCTTGGCCCATCATGTCCCATCTCATTGCCCCCTCTCCTTTCCCCTTGGCCCATCTTACCCCATCTCCTTTCCCCCTCTCCGTCTTTCCCCATCAACTTGCCCCAATCTTTCCCCATCTCCTTGCCCCAATCTTGCCCCCTCTCATAGCCCCAACCTTGCCCCATCTCCTTCCCTCCTCTCCTCCCTTCTCACCTTCCCCCTTTCCTTCTCCCTCTCCTTCCTTCCCCCTCCTCCACCCTCTCCTTGCCTGTTTCCTTGCCCTATAGATTTCTCTCCCTCTGTGCTCTTTCTCTGCCCTTATCTTGTCTGCCCTCTCTCTCTGCCCCCCTCCTCTCTCTCTGCACCCTCTCCCACTTTATCTGTCCTCTCTGCCCCCTGCCCTCTCTCTGCTCCCTTTTCTCTCTCTCTGCCCCCTCTCCATTGCCACCACCTCTGACCTCAACCTCTGATTCCCTCTTCCCCCTCTCTCTGCCCCCCCCCCCCCCCCCCCCCGCCTCTCCCTGCCCCCTCTCTCTCTCTCTGCTGCACTCTCTGCTGTGCCAGCCTGAGAGAGTGGGGGGGGTACTCTTCCACCCTATCTGGGCCAGGGGCGAAGGGGTCAAGGGACAGGACGGTGCAGGAGGGATGGATAGGTCCCTGGTTCAAATCCCCAGTTCGAACAAATGTAAAATCACCCAGCTCAGAGCAGTACCTTCATCGACGAGTTTGGTAGCCTTCCCCTCCCTCCCTTCCCTCCCTCCCCTCCCCTCCCTCCCTCCCCTCCCCCCCCCCCCTCCCTCTCCCACCCAACCCCACAACCAGGTACCACAGTTTTCTCTTTGGTTGTCGAACAAAAGATAACACACACACTTTTTTCCTTTTGATACATTTTTCCCCCTCTCTAAGCACGTTAGTGGGGGAAAAACACAATAGCCTTTTGCTGAAGGAATACTAGCGACGAGACCTTTGGTAAATTCCTTTTTTTGAGGTTTTGTTAGATTTGTGTATAAAGTGTTTTTTATCTCTCTCTCTCTCTGTCTCTCTCTGTCTGTTTGGTTTTTACTGTTCTGAAAGCAGAAAGCATTTAAGACACTCGCAGTGTGACCTGCCACCCTGCAGTTTAGCTGTCGGCATCTCCGAAAATAGAAGGGGATCTTCGGAAACGGCAGGAGAGGGCACCAGGGAACAGGGCACAGCTTGGCACGGCGTGGGTAAGAGGGAAGCCAGGCTGCTGTTGGCACTGACCAACACACACACCACCTTGTCTGAGTAGCTCACCTCTCCTCAAGGGCGAAAGGTCGCTGTAGTAACAGGTGGCATCTCCCGGAGAGAGGGTGGACATTTGGCGGCAAGAGGCAAAGCCCTTCCCCCCCTCTCTGGATCCAGTGGATGCTTCCCCGAGTGGGAGAGACCTTTGGACCAGAGGGAGCAGCCTCAGAATGAGAGCACGTAGTCCCTTTTGGGGGAAGGAGATGAGGAATTCCTTCAGTCAGAGGGCGGTGAATCTGTGGGAGGTCGGGACCCTTGACTGGAGGGGAGAGTCTAGGACCAGAGGGCACAGCCTCAGAATCAACGGACGTCCTTTAGCATGGAGACGAGGAGGAATTTCCACAGTCAGAGGATGGTGAATCTGTGGAATGCCACGGAAGTCAGTGGAGGCCATGTCAGTGGACGGATCCTTGATTAGTGCGGGTGTCAGAGGTTATGGGGAGAATGCAGAATGGGGTTGGGAGGGGGGAGGTAGATCAGCCACGATTGAATGGCGGAGTAGACCTGATGGGCTGAACAGCCTAATTCTTCTCCTAGAACTTATGAGCTGTCGGTTTAAGGTCCTCTCTGCCTCTCTCTCTCTCCCTTCGTTACTCTGCAGTCTGTAGTTTAGTTTGGAGATACAGCATGGTAATGGGCCCTTCGGCCCAGCGATCCCACTGTTCACACACTAGTCGTGCCCTTCATACACTCGGGGGGGAGGGGGGCAATTTACAGAGGGCCGATTAACCTACAAATCTCTTTTGGAGCATGGCTGGAAACCGGAGCACCAACAGGTCACGGGGAGAAGGTACAAACTCTGTACAGCCAGCACCCGTGGTCAGGATTGAACCCGGGTCTCTGATGTTGGGAGGCAGTAGCTCTACTGTTCCCTCTGGTGATCATCTCCCTGTATTATGCCGTGTACTGTATGCGCCCTCAACTCCACTGGATGCTCTTGTCTCTTTGGGTGCACTGGGTTCTCTCTGGGTATCGCACTCCCCCTGGTTTACACTGCGTGGCACTATTCATTTTTTTCTGGATTACACTGGCTGCATCTCCTTCTGTTTGGATGGAACTGGGCGCCCTGGCTCCCTCTATGTCTGTCTCTGTATCACACTGGATGTTTACCCTTTTCTTTGGATTCTTTTTCCAAAATCAAACTGGCTGCTTCTCCATGTTTTGGATGACACGGGATACTCTCCCTCTGTCTGCCCCTGGATTACACTGGGAGACATCCTGTTTTTGGACGACACTGGATTTTTTTGAGGGCGTTACACTGGCTGCTTCTTGTAAGGCCGTGGGTGCTCTGCTTCACTCTCTGGATCACACTGGATTTCAACCCCTTTCTTTGGATTGCACTGGATTCTTTCCTTGGTTACACTGGCTCTGGCTGCTTCCCTCTTTTTCGGATGCTCTGGCTCTCCCTCTGTCTGCCTCTGCCTTACACTAGGTGACATCCCTGTCTTTTGATTACATTAGATTGGGGGAGGGGTTTACACTGGCTCTTTCTCCCTCTTTTGATGACACTGGACGCTCTGACTGTATTACACTGGATATTTTATCTCCTGTCTTTGGTTTATTTGATTTTGGGGGGGGGGGGGGGTGTTACACTGGCCGCTTCTCCGCCTGTTTGGGTGACTGGATGCCCCGGCTCTCGGTCTCTGTATTACACTGGGTGCTTTATCTGTCTTTGGATTACACTGGATTTTTTTGGGTTACACTGGCTGCTTCTCCTGTTTTGAATGGCTCTGGATGCCCTGGCTCTGTCTCTGTATTACACTGGGTGCTTCTTTGTCTTTGGATCACATTGGATTTTTTTGGTTACACTGGCTTTCTCTCTGTCTGTTTCACAGGATGCTCTGTCTCTGTATTACTCTGGGCACAGCCCTGTCTTTGGATTATACTGAAGTGGGGTGATACACTAGCTGTCTCCCCCCTCTGTTTCGACCCTGCCTCTGTAATACACTGTACACTTTATTTGTCTTTGGATTACACTGGATTGGGGGGGGGGGGGTGATTCCAATGACACTGGATGCTCTGCCTCTGGATTATAGCGGGAGATTTAACCCTCCCTCCCTCTGTCTTTGGATTCCACTGGATTATCGTCTGCTGAGGTTCCTCTGGAAGCTGCCTCTGGACGGCACTGTGAATAGTCCACCCTCTGGGTCGACAAGGCACACACAAACGCACGCGGGGATGGGGGTCGTTTTGTGATGTCTACGGGCGGGTGGGAGGGAGGTCAGTGTGGGTGGGGGGGGGTGGGGGGTGGGATTCAGGTTCTCTACGGACTCTGGAGAGGGAGGGGACGAGGAGGGGAGGGAGGGGGGAGACTGAGGCTGTGCCCTTAACCCCAACATATGTAGGAAAGAATTGCAGATGCTGGTTTAAATCGAAGGTAGATGCAAAGTGCTGGAATAACTCAACGGGTCTGGCAGCATCTCTGGAGAGAAGGAATGGGTGACGTTTCAGGTCGAGACCCTTCTTCAGACTAATCCTTTAGCCACACACACTGAATCTGGGCTTGTTCCCCTCACTCCCTCTCTGGCCAGCTGCTGGCCAGTAAAACCAGGACCATCCATGCCGCGCTGTGCCAAGCTGTGCCAGGTCCAGTGCCGTCTTTTATTTGGTTTAATCAAAGTTACATGAGGTATATGATGAGGTATCTCCCTACCACCGGCGTGGTCTCTCTCGGCTAACGGGGTCGTTTAAACCTCTTTGTCTACACCATTATTTTTATTATTTGTTTCAAATGGGGTGGGGGGAACGGGACTATACCAAGCTCAGCACTGGGTCAGATCTACAGATCCTGGAGGGAGATTCTTCA
>NC_045991.1:2500000-2584202 GCF_010909765.2 Amblyraja radiata
TTTTGTATATTTTTTCAGATAATCACGAATTTGAAGATATTTAAAATATTGATTATTTTTCAAATTATATTTCAGTTGTAGTTGTTGAAATGATAGTAATTTTCCCAATTCATACAGATCTTCGAGCGTTTTGATTCCCATTCTTTCCCATTGTATAAATGATTTGTCTATAATTGATGGTTTAAACGATGGATTATTAACTATTGGTATTAAAAGAGATAGGTTTCTTAATTTTAGATTCTGTTTTATTTGTTTCCATGTTCTAATTGTGCTATGTATAATTGGATTTTTATTATAATTTTAGTTATTCAAATATATTGGTGAGAGGAGAGTCGCTCCTATATTACACGGAGAGCAGTCCTCTCTTTCCATTACAATCCAGTCCACCTGCTGGGCAGAATTGTCCAGCAGGTGAATCATATTTTTAATATTTACTGCCCAATTATAATACATAAAATTAGGGAGCGCTAGACCCCCCAACTCTTTTCGTTTATTAAGGTGTGCTCTTTGTATTCTATTAAGGTGTGCTCTTTTTTGGGAGATATATAGGTATTGATTGAAATAGGTATAGGATTTGTGGTAAAAAGATCATTTTTATAGCGTTTATTCTGCCTATTAGGGACTTCGGAAGTGTTTTCCAGAATTTAATCAAATTATTTAGTTTCTTAAGTAAGGGATTATAATTGGCTTTAAACATATCATGGTAGTTTCTAGTAATTTCAATTCCCAAATATTTGAATTTTTCTGTGGCTATTTTAAAGGGGAGGAGATACAGAGATAAGGAAGTGTAAGGTCATAAGGTCGCAAGTCTCCAAACCTGTCCTATCCATGTACCTATGTAAACGTAGCAATAGTTCCAGCCTCAGCTCCCCTCTGGCAGCATGTTCTATATACCCACCACCCTTTGTGTGGAACAGTTACACTGCAGATTCGTATACAAAACTTTCCCCCTGCACTTTAAACCTATGTCCTCTGGTTCTCGATTCTCCAACTCTGCACGTCGACCCGATCTAGTCCTCTCATGGTTTTATACACCTTGATAAGATGATGATGCTATCTGTCCAACTCTTATCTAATCATGTTAGCTCCACCTTTCCTGATCTCCCACGTCGGTCTGTCATTCGATCATGTTGGACAGAGATCCTTATACAAATTTCCAAGCAAGAAATTTGGGGTGGCATGGTGGTGCAGCGTTAGAGCTGCTGCCTTACAGCGCCAGAGTCGCGGATTGGATCCTGACCTCGGGTGCTGTCTGTATGGAGTTTGTTCGTTCTCCCCATGACCACATGTGTTTTATATGTGTACTACAGTTTCCTCCACCTCTCCAAAGGCATCCAAGTTTATAGGGGGGTTGCACGTAAGGTCACTGGGTCATAGGGCTTGACGCACGGAGCCGCTCAATCCATCTGGAGGACATCCGTAACTTCCGGTATATGTTATTAATGCAAGAAACGCGTACTTTCCTACCTGTTAAAAACCGCCAAAATGTTGAATTTTTGCGCTGTAAGGAATTGTGGAAGTCGGGGTAAGCGTGAGAGACATGTACCCAACTTCAGAATTCCAAAAGTGAAGCAAAATGAAGGTAAAGAGAAGCGAGAGCTGAATGGGCAACAACAGCTAAAGTGCTTGGCGAACATTGGCCGTGCAGATATCGGAATTGAAAATATTGGCAATTATCGCGTTTGCTCACTGCATTTCATCAACAGTAAGGCATTATTTGTGGTTTTTCTTAATTCCTTAGGTCTCTAAAAAGTCTCAGAAGTGATAAATCTGGCTGTAAATTTTGTTTCAGAGGCTTTTTGTATGTCAAAACCCACTTGAGAACCATGGGCGATTTAAAAATTTTACACCCAGATTGATCACTTCTGAAACTTTTTAGATGCCAAAGGAATCAAGAAAAAACACAAATAATGCCTTAGTTGATGGAATGCAGTGAGAAAACGGCCAATGTTCGCCAAGTACTCTGGCTGTTGTTGTCCCTTCAGCTCTCGCTTCTATCTATCGTCATTTCTCCTCATTCTGGAGTAGGCTAAATGTCTCTCACGCTTATCCCGATTTCCAGAATTATTTACAGCGCAAAAATTGACCATTTCGGCGGTGGGGTTTTAACGGGCCCGCTACGCTGGAAACAATGGTAAGTGCCTACCTGCAGTTCATCGCGTGTACTCCACTTGGAGTAGTGTAGCAACAGTACGGGTCATGAGTCGTGATCCCACTGCCGTGAAACCTCCCTATAGGTTAATTGGCTTGGTATAATTTTGAATTGTCCCTAGTGTGCGTGGGGTAGTGTTAGTGTGCGGGGATCACTGGTCGGCCGAAGGGCCTGTTTCCACTTGCTCTCTAAACTAAATGGGATGAAGTGATTTCAGTGAAGCAGGTGCAGGAACAGGGAAACCTGGGGTGTAAACACACAACAGAAAGACACAGTAAGACGTTGGAATGGATGTGGAAGAGATTCACCGTGATGTTACCTGGGCTTGAGTTATAGCTGGAGGTTGGACAGGCGTGTGCTGTCTGTACAGAGTTTGCACGTTCTCCCCATGACCTGCGTGTACCAGGTTGATTGCATTCGTCGAAACAGGGCGGACCACGTGAAGGTTGCAATCTCCCACCCCTGTGGGTTACAGGGTCTTGGTGAGACCACAGCTGGAGTATTGCGTACAGTTTTGGTCTCCAAATCTGAGGAAGGACATTATTGCCATAGAGGGAGTGCAGAGAAGGTTCACCAGACTGATTCCTGGGATGTCAGGGCTGTCTTATGAAGAAAGACTGGATAGACTTGGTTTATACTCTCTAGAATTTAGGAGATTGAGAGGGGATCTTATAGAAACTTATAAAATTCTTAAGGGGTTGGACAGGCTAGATGCAGGAAGATTGCTCCCGATGTTGGGGAAGTCCAGGACAAGGGGTCACAGCTTAAGGATAAGGGGGAAATCCTTTAAAACCGAGATGAGAATAACTTTTTTCACACAGAGAGTGGTGAATCTCTGGAACTCTCTGCCACAGAGGGTAGTCGAGGCCAGTTCATTGGCTATATTTAAGAGGGAGTTAGATGTGGCCCTTGTGTTCCGACGTGGCAGTCCTGTCCAACTCCTGCTCTCCACACCTCGAACATCTGGCGGTGAAGTGCCGTCCCTTCTACCTCCCGAGAGAATTCACCTCCGTTATCCTGACCGCGGTCTACATCCCACCCCAGGCAGACGTCCGTCTGGCACTGGAGGAGCTGCATGCCGTGGTCAACAAACACCAGACGTCTTACCCCGAGGCATTTACCACCATTGCTGGGGACTTCAATAAGGCGAACCTCAAGAAATCACTCCCCAACTTCCACCAACATGTCTCCTGCTGCACCAGAGGACCTAACACCCTCGACCACTGCTACACCACCATCAAGAATGCCTATCGTTCTATCCCTCGCCCTCACTTCGGTAAGTCCGACCATACCGCGGTGCTGCTTCTTCCTGCCTACAAGCAGCAATTAAAGAGCGCACCCCCAGAAGTGAGGACAGCACAGAGCTGGTCGGGGGGGGGGCAGAAGAACAACTCCAGGACTGTTTGGAGTCTGTAGACTGGGCAATGTTCAAGGACTCGGCAACGGACTTAAACGAATATGCCACAGTCGTTACAGACTTCATAAAGAAATGTGTGGAGGACTGCATCCCTACAAAAACCTTCCGAGTGTTTCCCAATCAGAAACCTTGGATGAACTATGAGATCCGTACTCTCCTGAAGTCCAGACACAGGGCATTCACATCCAACGATACAGTGGCCTACATGAAGACCAGATACGACCTTGGTAAGGCCATCAAAAAGGCCAAAAGGGACTTCTGCTCCAAACTGGAGGACGAGACAGATGTTCGGCAGCTGTGGCAGGGTCTGAATGCAATCACCTCCTACAAGGCAAAACCAGGAGGCAGCTCGAATGCCGGTGTAACATCACTCCCAGACGAGCTCAATGCGTTTTACGCACGCTTTGACAGGGAGAATACTGATGTGCCTTCCCGATCCCCCATTCGCTGTGATGGCATTTCAGTCTCAGTCACAGAGGCCGATGTCAGGAAATCCTTCAGAGGGGTGAACCCCCGAAAAGCACCTGGACCTGATGGTATACCCGGCCGTGTTCTAAAAACCTGTGCGGACCAACTGGCGGGAGTTTTTACGGACATTTTCAACCTCTCACTTCTGAGGTCTGAGGTCCCCACCTGCTTTAAAAGGGCATCAATTATACCGGTGCCCAAGAAGAGTAAGGTGACGTGCCTCAATGACTATCGACCAGTGGCACTAACGCCGGTGGTGATGAAGTGCTTTGAGAGGTTGATCATGGAGCAAATCAACTCCTACATCGACAAAAACCTGGACCCACTGCAGTTCGCATACCGCCACAACAGATCAACGGTGGATGCGATCTCGCTGGCCCTCCACTCCGCACTGGACCACTTGGACAACAAAAACTCATATGTCAGGCTGTTATTCATTGATTACAGCTCGGCATTTAACACAATCATCCCCTCCAAACTGGTTACCAAACTCGCAGAACTGGGTCTCTGCGCATCCCTCTGCAACTGGATCCTCGACTTCCTCGTCCACAGACCACAGTCTGTTCGTATTGGTGGAAATGTGTCAGCCTCAATAACAATCAGCACGGGAGCACCTCAAGGCTGCGTGCTCAGCCCCCTGCTGTACTCACTCTATACCCATGACTGCGTAGCGAACCACAGTGCGAACTCCATCATCAAGTTCGCTGACTGACACCACTATTGTGGGGCGTATCACTGATGGGGATGAGTCAGAGTACAGAAGAGAGATCGAGCAACTGTCCATATGGTGCCAGCGCAATAACCTGGCCCTGAACACCAGCAAAACCAAGGAACTGATTGTGGACTTTGGAAGGAGTAGGAGGGGGACCCACAGCCCCATTTATATCAACGGGTCGATGGTTGAAAGGGTCAAGAACTTCAAATTCCTGGGGGTGCACATCTCTGAAGATCTTTCCTGGTCCGAGAACACGAACGCAATTATCAAAAAAGCTCATCAGCGCCTCTACTTCCTGAGAAGATTACGGAGAGTCGGATTGTCAAGGAAGACTCTCTCTAACTTCTACAGGTGCACAGTCGAGAGCATACTGACCGGTTGCATCGTGGCTTGGTTCGGAAATTTGAGCGCCCTGGAGAGGAAAAGATTACAAAAAGTAGTAAACACTGCCCAGTCCATCATCGGCTCTGACCTTCCTTCCATCGAGGGGATTTATCGCAGTCGCTGCCTCAAAAAGGCTGGCAGTATCATCAAAGACCCACACCATCCTGGCCACACACTGATCTCCCTGCTACCTTCAGGTAGAAGGTACAGGAGCCTGATGACTGCAACAACCAGGTTCAGGAATAGCTACTTCCCCTCAGCCATCAGGTTATTAAACCTGGCTCGGACAAAACTCTGATTATTAGCAACCACTTTCTGTTATTTGCACTACCAGTTTATTTATTCATGTGTGTATATATTTATATCATGGTATATGGACACATTTATCTGTTTTGTAGTAAATGCCTACTATTTTCTGTGTGCTTAAGCAAAGCAAGAATTTCATTGTCCTATACAGGGACACATGACAATAAACTCACTTGAACTTGAACTTGAACTTGGCTAAGGAGATCAGAGGGTATGGAGAGAAGGCAGGTACAGGATACTGAGTTGGATGATCAGCCATGATCATATTGAATGGCGGTGCAGGCTCGAAGGGCCGAATGGCCTACTCCTGCACCTAATTTCTATGTTTCTATGCGTGGGTTTTCTCCAAGATCTTTGGTTTCCTCCCACACTCCAAAGACGTTCACGCCTGGAAGAGTCTGTGTACCATGTATATATGGAGTGCGTGAGGCTGCAGCCCCTGTTTCAATACCTAAAGGGCTGCTGCTTGCCTTCTGGCTGCATTTCTCACCCACCATCCTCATCTTTGGACACCCTGTGCATAGGGGAGAGGGTAGAGGGCAGAAGATGTCCTGGTAGGGTTGCTCCTGGGCCTGGCCAAGCTGGCCATCCGCGAGTCAGGTGGAAGAGGGCTCTGCCCGAGCCGGCTGCCTGCCCTTTTTCCGGGGTTACCTCCTTACCCGGGTGGTGTTAGAGAGGGACTATGCGCTGTCCACGGGCACCCTGGGGGATTTCCGGGACCACTGGAGGTTGAATGCATCATCAACGAAGATGGGGAAATAGTGATTTATTTTACGTACTATGGTGGTGAGTTTTGTTTTGAATCATTTAGTATTGCACATATTGTAAATAATTGATTAAATTATTTTTGGTTTAAAAAAACACTCCAAAGATGTAGAGGTTTGTGGGTTAAACTTCTTCTTCTTGCGTATGGCGTCCTACAGCCTAAAGTTGTAGGACAACTTGTTCTATTTGATCTTATTTGATTGGGGCCGAATGACCTCCTCCTGCACCTTTATTTTCTATGTTTCTATTAGTGGAGTCAAGGGATATGGGGAGAAGGCAGGCACGGGTTATTGATAGGGGACGATCAGCCATGATCACAATCAATGGCGGTGCTGGCTCGAAGAGCCGAATGGCCTCCTCCTGCACCTATTTTCTATGTTTCTTTTTTTCTATTGTGCACACCAGGTTGATTGCATTCGTCGAAACAGGGCGGACCACGTGAAGGTTGCAATCTCCCACCCCTGTGGGTTAATGGCTTGGTATAAATGTCAATTGTCTCCAGTGTGTGTAGGATAGGGATCGCTGGTGGGCTGAAGGGCCTGCTTCCCCACTGTATCTCTAAACTAAACTCAATGACTCTATAACTCTATGTCCCGACTACGGGTGCTGTCGAGTTTGTACCTCCTCCCGTGACCTGCGTGACCTGCGCGGGTTTTCTTTGAGATCTTTATTGGCTTGGTATGAATGTCAATTGTCCCCAGTGTGTGTAGGATAATATTAGTGTGTGGGGATCGCTGGTGGGCTGAAGGGCCTGTATCCATGCTGTATCTGAAGTGTTGGCGGCGCGACTCACCCGTTGCAGCGGCCCCTGCAGCCTGTCTATCTTTTTCTATTTTTTGTCTAGTTAAATGTAGTGTTGGTGTTTTTTTTAATACTAGTTTTAAATGTGTATATGTGGGGGGTGGGGGGGGGAGGGGGAAACCGTTTAAAATCTCTTCCCTGACCTTTTCCCTGTCGGGTCTCCGTTGTCGTTGGGGGTCTAGCCGTGGGACATTCCAGCGCCCGCCGGGGGCTCCAACTTTGTGACATTTAGACCGGGAGCGGGGCCGTAAATCGCCCGGCACGGCCTAAAATGGCCGTGGGACTTATCGCCCGCCTGGGGCTTGGACATCAGGAGAGACATGGAGAACAGGGGAGAGAAAAGACTTTGCCTTCCATCACAGTGGGTCCACTGTGATGGATGTTTGTGTGAATTAAATTGTGTGTATGTCTAGGAAATTGTCTTTGTTTGTATGGCTGTGGAAACAGAATTTCGTTTGAGCCTCACTGAGGCTCAAATGACAATAAATTGTATTGTATTGTATTGTATTGTATTGTATTGTATTGTATCTCTGAACTAAACTTGATGACTGGATAACTGTATGACTCTATTGCAGGGGCTGAGACAGTGATGGTGGCCATGAGTCACCAGTGCCAGCAAAAGCGGAACAGGACCAGGATTCTGCGCTACTTCCAGGCGGTGCTGGGCGAGCCGAAGGAAAAGCACCGTTCCCACCCCGCGGCCACAACCTCCCGCCAGGCCCAGGAGTCGCCGAAGGCCGGCGACCCCCAGAAGACGGTCGTCAAAGTCAAGCGCAAGAAGACCAGGAGGGAGCTGAACCGGGCAAAATTTGGCAAGAAGGTGGTGGAGAAGCTGTTTCGGTGCAAGGCCCCAGCCCGCCTAGCCCAGGCCGTGCCTGCCGCTGACCAGAGTCACTGCAGAGCTGTCGGCAGCCGTCGGGCGCCCGTCCCCAAACCCTCCCTCAACCCTGGCTGGATTATAACCCAGAACAGACTCACCCAGCACATGGGGATCTTCAACAAGGAGGTCAAGTCCCTCGACATTGAGCGGCTGTTGAAGGGGCAGCCGGTACGAGAACGCTCCCGGGAGCCGGCAGCTGAGGTGGCGACAGACACAGTGCAGGACAGGAGCTGCACGCCCGCGCAGGCGGAGGCCACGGCTTCCCCGCAGCGGCCCGACCCTTGCACGCCGCTGGGAGACAACCACCGCAACACTCGGGCTTTGTCCGCCACGCCGGTGGAGACGGGCGGCCAACAGCCCCCAGAACCGACGAGGCAGGAGGTCCCACCGCCACCACCCACCACCGACCTGGCCCAGAGACTCGTCAGGACCTTGAAACCCCACCGACTGTTCCCCGGGCAAAACCTGGTGCACAACACGCAGCGGCAACTGATCGACATCCTGGTGGAGCGGCATGGGGGGCAGCCGGGGACCTGGCTTCCGGCAGGTGAGAGAATACCACAGTGCCCTCTTTGCCAGGGAGCAGCTCTGTGCGTTGGTTGGTGGGGGGATGGGGGCGGGGGTGAGAGCGGACCAGTGGAGGGGGCAGGTAGTCCAGACACAAAAAGCTTGGCAACACACAGCATCTCTGTGGGTCAGGCAGCATCTCTGGAGAAAAGGGATGGGTGACGTTTCGGGTCGGGACCCTTTCTTCAGACTGCGAGTCATGGGGAAAGGAAAACGAGATACGTAGACGATGATATTAGTTTTCGTTTCGTTCACCGAGTCCGCGTCGACCAGCGATCCCCGCACATTAACACCATCCTACACACACTAGGGACAATTTACACGTAGACCAAGCCAATTAACCTACAAACCTGCACGTCTTTGGCGTGTGGGAGGAAACCGAAAATGTAGGAGAAAACCTACGCAGGTCACGGAGAGAACGTGCAAACTCCGTACAGACAGCACCCGTAGTCAAGATGGGAACCCGGGTCCCTGGCGCTGTAAGGCCTGCAGCCCTTGTTAAAGTGCGGAAGGTTACCTAGACCATAAGACATTGGAGCAGAATTTAGGTTATTCGGCCCATCGAGTCTACTCCACCATTTAATCGTGGCTGATCTATCTTTCTCTCTCTCCATTCTCCAACCTTTGACTGCCTGACTAATCAAGCACCTATCAATCTTCTCCACCCAATGTCTTGGCCTCCACGATTGTCTGTGGCAATGAATTCCACAGATTTACCACCCCCTCGCTAAGTTCATGTCATAGGAGCAGAATCAGGCCATTTGGCCCGTCAAGTCTAATCCGCCATTCAATCATGGCTGATCCATCATTCCCTCTCCACCCCATTCTCCTGCCTTCTTCCCGTAATAGACTCCCTTACTAATCATGAACCAGTCAATCTCCACTTTAATATGACCTCCACGGCCGTCTGTGGCAATGAATTCCACAGATTCAAAACCATCTGACGAAAGAAATTCCTCCTCATCTCCATTGTAAAGATTTATTCTGAGGCTGCTTCCTCTGGTCCTAGCCTCTCCCACTATTGGAAACATCTTCCCCACATCCACTCTATTCAGGCTGTTCATTATTGGTTTCAATGAGGTCCACCCTTACATAGAAAATAGGAGGAGTAGGCGATTCGGCTCTTCGGGGCAGCATCACCATTGGCTGATCATCCACAATCAATACCCTGTTTCTGCTTTCTCCCCATATCCCTTGATTCCATTAGCCCTAAGAGTTAAATCTAACTCTCTCTTGAAAACATCCAGTGAATCGGCCTCCACTGCCTTCTGTGGCAGAGAATCCCACAGATTCACATCTCTCTAGGTGAAAAAGTTTTTCCTCAAGTCAATCCTAAATAGCCGACCCCTTATTCTTAAACTGTGACCCCTGGTTCTGGACTGATTCGGAAAAATGTTCCCGATGTCGGGGGAGTCAAATTACAAATTGGAGGAACAGCACCTCATATTTCGCTTGGGCAGCTTACACCCCAGCAGTATGAACATTGACTTCTCTAACTTCAAGTAACCCTTGCTTTCCCTCTCTCTCCATCCATCCCCCTTCCCAGTTCTCCGACCAATATTACTGTCTCTGACTACATTTTATCTCTGATTGCTTCTCTGAGCTAACAATCATCTATTCCACATTTTCCTTGGTCCACATTCCCTTTGCCCTGTTTTGACGCCTTACACTTTCTTATCTATATATCTCCCTCTGAAGTATGAAGAAGGGTCTCGACCCAAAACATCACCCATTCCTTCTCTCCAGAGATGCTGCCCGTCCCGCTGAGTTACTCCAGCATTTTGTGTCTATCTTCGGTTTAAACCGGCATCTGCAGTTCCTTCCTACACATTTTGAGTATTGTATGCAGTTGTGGTCACCCCATTATAGGAAGGATTGGAGGCTTTGGACAGGGTTCACAAAACAGGCCCTTCGGCCTACTTGTCCATGCCGACAAGGATGCCCCATCTTCGCTTGTCCCACCTGCCTGCATTTGGGCCATATCCCTCCAAAACCTTCCTATTAGTGTACCTGTCCAAATGTGTTTTTAAATGTTGTTTCGTCCCTGCCTCAACCACCTCCTCTGGCTCATTCCATATTCCCCACCACCCTCTGTGGGGAAAAACCTGCCTCTTAGGTTCTTATTAAATCTTTCCCATCAGGTTCCTATTAAATCATTCCGCTCTTACCGTAAACCAATGTCGTCTGCTTTTTGATTCCCTTACCCTGGGTAAATGACTATGAATTCATCCTATCTATTCCTCCCATGATTTTATACACGCCTATAAGTTCACTCCTCAGCCTCCTGTGCACCAAGGAATAAAATCCTAGCCTGCCCATCTCTCCCGAGCGCTCAGGCCCTCGAGTCTGACAACATTATCTCTTTCCAGCTTAACAACCTTGTTCTTGTACCAAAACTCAACACAATACTCCAAGGGTACCTCACCAACATCTTGTACAATTGTAACATAATGTCCCAACTTCTAGACTCAATATGCTGACTGATGAAGGCCAGCATGTCAAAGCCTTCTTCGCCACCCTATCTACATGCAATGCTACTTCCAGGGAACTGATCTTGTACTCCTTCAACCCACGATTCGACAACACTGTCCAGGGATTTACTGTTCACTTTGAAAGCCCGGACCTGGTTCAAGTTCAAGTGAGTTTATTGACATGTGTCCCTGTATAGGACAATGAAATTCTTGCTTTGCTTCAGCACACAGAACATAGTAGGCATTTACTACAAAACAGATAAGTGTGTCCATATACCATAATATAAATATATACACACATGAATAAATAAACTGATCAAGTGCAAATAACAGATAATGGGTTATTAATGTTCAGAGTTTTGTCCGAGCCAGGTTTAATAGCCTGATGGCTATGGGGAAGTAGCTATTCCTGAACCTGGTTGTTGCAGTCTTCAGGCTCCTGTACCTTCTACCTGAAGGTAGCAGGGAGATGAATGTGTGGCCAGGATGGTGTGGGTCTTTGATGATACTGCCAGCCTTTTTGAGGCAGCGACTGTGATAAATCCCCTCGATGGAAGGAAGGTCAGAGCCGATGATGGACTGGGCAGTGTTTACTACTTTTTGTAGTCTTTTCCTCTCAAGTTGCCGAACCAAGCCACGATGTTCTCTACTGTGCACCTGTAGAAGTTAGAGAGAGTCTTCCTTGACAAACCGACTCTCCGTAATCTTCTCCATTGTCTTCCCCAAATGCAACACCTTGCGCTTCTCTGAATTAAACTCTATTTACCATTCCTCGGCCCACTTGCCTAACTGATCAAGATTTCTAATTTCTTTAATTCTACAGTAGTCAAATCCATAGAAATCTACAGTGGCGCAGTGGCAAAGTTGCTGCCTTCCAGCTGGGTGGCGCATCAATGGGTGCCTCGCCGACAGGCTGTCTGTCCTTTTCCTATTTTGTTTGTAATTTTTAGTGTGTTCTCCGTGGATTGTCACCTTGTGGTGGTGGAGAAGCTTGTGTGGTCCTGAGATCCTAAGAGCGATGCCGTCTGGAGCTATGCTCCTGGTAGGGCCACCCATGGCGGTAAGGTTGAGGGCGAGGTCTCTGACAAAGAGCAATCCAACCAAGACCTCAACGGTGGAACAGGCGGAGGACGATGGCTGACCTTAGTGGAACGTCACAACAGCTGGGAAGGTGGATGAAGCATGCAGCAGAAAAGGGTCTCCGGTCATCTTGGACTTCATGCCACTGGATCCTGACCCAGATCTGTCAAGGAACGTGTGGTGGCACCAGTCTCCCCACGTTAAACAAAGTCACACACAGATGTCCTCCATAGAGATAGCACCCTGGAGACACCCATGGTCAGCTATGACTGAAGAAAGTGTGTTTAAAAGTTTGTGTTAATGTTCTCCGGTTTGTTTTATGCGGGGGTGGGGGAGGGGGTCGGGAAAAACTTTTTTTCAATCTCTTATCTTGCTGGAGATGCGATTGTTTTCCGGGTCGTATCTCCGCTCGGTCTGCGGCCTAACATCGTGGAGCCTTGCTCGGGACTGACTTTGGGCGTGAACTTACCATCGGAGCCGATTCCTTGCCTGGGATCGACGCTCCGACCGTGGCCTACGCACTTTAACATCAAGGAGCTCGCAGTCTCGGGTTGAGACCGACGTGGGGAAGCTTCAAAGCCGCATGACGTTCGACTAGCCCCGGCGCGGGAGCTGAGAGCTGAGAGTCACCCCGAGCCTGATCGCCCGCCCCACCAGCAACGGGAGCCAACATCGTCCTGTCAACGGCAGGTTAAAGGCCCCCGACTGCTGGAGGACAAAGAAGGGAGAGATTGAACTTTTTTTCGCCTTCCATCACAGTGAGGAATGTGGAGGAGTCGCTGTGTATTTTGTGTGTCTTGTTTCTTTTTATTGATATGGCTGTACGGCAAATCAATTTCCTTATATGTTGCCAAACGTACTTGTCTAATAAAGTATGATTATGGTAATGATTACAGTGCCAGAGACCCGGGTTCCATCCTGTCGAAGGGTGCTGCCTGTACACAGTTTGTACGTCCTCCCCGTGACCCCGTGGGTTTTCTCCCGGTGCTCCGCTTTCCTCCAACAACCCAAAGCCGAGCAAGTTTGCAGGCTAATTGGCTTCAGTATAACCAACCACCCAGTATAACCAACAACATACAATATACACTTATGACTGTATACCAACACACAGTACAAACAGGATCATCAAGTTTGCGGACGACACGACTGTGGTGGGACTGATAAACAACAACGACGAGTCTGCCTACAGGGATGAAGTCCAAAAACTGACTGTCTGGTGTACCAAAAACAACCCATCAAAGACAAAAGAGCTGGTCGTTGACTTCAGGAGGAAGAGGAGAGAGGAACCTGCTCCCTTATACATCAAAGGAGACATGGTGGAGAGAGTCACTGGCTTTAAGTTCCTGGGAATAAACATCTCCCAGGACCTCAAATGGCAAATGAACACCGTCACTCTCGTGAAGAAGTCACATCAGCGGCTGTATTTCCTGAGGTCTCTGCGGAGAGCTAACATCTCACAGCCGCTGCTGCTGTCCTACCGATGCGCCGTGGAAAGTATCCTCTCCTACGGAATCCTGGTGTGGTTTGCCAGCTGTACTGTGGCTGAGAGGAGGGCGCTGCAGGGAATTATAAAAACTGCGCAGCGCATTACAAACGCCCAACTGCCCTCCTTGGATGACATATACAGGGCCCGATGCTTGCGCAGGGCCACAAATATCAAGCAGGACACATCCCACCCTGCCAACCACCTTTTTATTCTGCTACCCTCCGGGGGGGCGATTCAGGACTCTGTAGACTAAAAAATAGTTTCTACCCATGTGCGATAAAAGAGCTAAATTCCAACAGAGAACGCTGGGGAGGCAAAATGTAATTCCAAGAAATGCCGCCAAATTCTTTTAAATTCTTTTAAATTCTTTTAAAATACCTATTTATTATTTACTAATAAGTGTACATATGTGTTAATGGTTGTCGCGTTTGTATTTTTTTTAATCGGAGGAGATGTAATGGAATTTCGTTGCACAGTATTGTGCAATGACAATAAACGTATTCATTCATTCATTCATTCATTCATTCATTCATTCCATTGACTACTTTTACACCTCATGCTGCCTCGGCAAGGCCACCAGCATCATCAAGGACCAGTCGCATCCGCTTCTCCCCCATCGGGCAAAAGGTACAGAAGTGTGAAAACGAACACACACCTCCAGATTCAGGGACAGTTTCTTCCCAGCTGTAATCAGGCAACTGAACCATCCCACCACAACCAGAGAGCAGTCCTGAACTACTATCTACCTCATTGATGATCCTAGGATTTTACTGGCTTTATCTTGCAGCAAACATTATTCACGTGACGTTTAAGAAGGAACTGCAGATGCTGGAAAATCGAAGGTACACAAAAATGCTGGAGAAACTCAGCAGGTGCAGCAGCATCTATGGAGCGAAGGAGATAGGCAACGTTAAGGGCCGAAACCCTTCTTCAAACTGATGAAGTCTACCTCCTTCGCTCCATAGATGCTGCTGCACCTGCTGAGTTTCTCCAGCATTTTTGTATTATTCACGTGATTCCCTTTATCATGGATCTGTACATTGTAAACGGCTCGATTGTAATCATGTGTTGTCTTTCCGCTGACTGGTTAGCACGCAACAAAAGCTTTTCACTGTACCTCGCTACACGGGACAATAAACTGAACTCATGCTCGTCCATGTGCCTATCTTAAACACCACTATTGTATCTACCTCCACCACCACCCCTTGGCAGTGCGTTTCCCACCCTCTCTGTGGAAAGTAAAGCTTGCGATTTTGACGAGATGTATAAGACACGATTAGTAAATTTGCGTATATGCTAAAGCAGATGGTTTTCTCGACAGTGAAGACAGTTATTAAACTAATGACAACAGGACCTTGTTGAGTGGTAGCTCGGTGCGCAGCCGTAGAGTTGCTGCCTTACACTGCTTACAGCGCCAGAGACCTGGGTTCCATCCCGACTACAGGGCTGTCGGTACAGAGTTTCTACGTTCTCCCCGTGACCTGCTTGGGTTTTCGTCGGGACGACAGATGGCACAATGGGCTAAGTGTTCGGCTGGCAACCGGAAGGTAGCCGGTTCGAATCCCGCTTGGAGTGCATACTGTCGTTGTGTCCTTGGGCAAGACACTTCACCCACCTTTGCCTGTGTGTGAATGTGTGTGAAAGTGTGTGAGTGATTGGTGGTGGTCGGAGGGGCCGTAGGCGCAGATTGGCAGCCACGCTTCCGTCAGTCTGCCCCAGGGCAGCTGTGGCTACAGAAGTAGCTTACCACCACTGAGTGTGACTGAGGAGTGAATGAATAATGCGATGTAAAGCGCCTTGAGTATTAGAAAGGCGCTATATAAATCCCATCCATTATTCATTATTATTATTCTCCAAGATCTTTGGTTTCCTCCCACACTCCAACGACGTACAGGTTTGCAGGTTAATTGGCTTGGTAAATGTGAAAATTGTCCCCAGTGTGTGTAGGAGTGTGTTTATGTGCGGGGATTGTGGTCGGCGCGGACCCGGTGGGCCGAAGGGCCTGTTTCCGTGCTGTATCCCTTAACCAAACTGAACTAAGTTGGGCAAGGGGAGGAAGTGTCAATGGAGTTTATCGGAGGTGTTGCTCTTTGGGAAGTGAGACCAGGGCAGGACCTTGATGGTGAATGGTGACTGTCTTTACCTTCTGCATTCTTCCAGAGCTGACTAGAACTCCGCAGTCTGGCTTCATCCCGCCCGACAGAACTGTTGCTGGGGGCAGATTCACATCCCCGACGGCTCAGACGATGGAGGACTCGTTCCTGCTTCAGAGCGACGGCTCGGTCCGTGGACTTCTATCCAGCACAGCCTCTACAGTGGTAAACGAGGCCTTCCTTCTAGACCAGGTCAAAGTAAGCACATGGGGGGGTAGCAAGGGCAGTGCAGTAGCGTGTGAAAAAGTTACCCTATTGTTTTCCTAATATCCTATTGTTACCCTAATAGATTCCTATTAAATCTTCCCCGCCCCTCACTTTGAACCAATGTCCTCTGGTCCTCAATTCCCCAACTCTGGGCAAGAGACTCTGTGCTTCTTCTGTGCGCCGTTTACTTTAGTTTAGTTTAGTGACACAGCACGGAAGAAACAGGCCCTTCGGCCCATCGCGTCCGCACCGACCAGCGATCCCAGCACACTAACACAAGCCTACACACACTGGGGACAGTTTACACTTCTACCATGTATACAAACCCAAGCCAATTAGCCAACAAACCTGTATGTCTTTGGAGTGTGGGAGGAAACCGAAGATCTCGTAGAAAACCCACGCAGGTCACGGGGAGGACGTGCAAACTCCGTACAGACAGTACCCGGGTCCCCGGCACTGCAAGCGCTGTAAGCCAGCACCGTGGCCGCCCTCTTCTATCCTTAACTCAGACCTTTTAGCTTTTCATATCTGGCCTTTGTCCAACCATCTGCCTATCACCCCCCCCCTCGCCTATATACACCTCCCGGTTGCCAAACATTTTAACTCCCCCTCCCATTCCCACACTGACCTTTCTGTCCTGGGCCTCCTCCACTGTCAGAGTGAGGCCCAGCGCAAATTGGAGGAACAGCACATATATCACTTGGGCAGCTTACACCCTATTGACTTCTCTAACTTCAAGTAACCCCGGCATTCCCTCTCTCTCCATCCCTCCCCCACCATGGCCATCGTACAACTAGTTTCACTGTCGTCCTGTTGAGTTTCACTGTCTGTATAATTCATTATCACCGACCCCACAGCCAACAATGGACCATTGTGGGCTCCACCTTTTCCTTGATCGTTGTTTTTGCATATCTTTCATTCCCTTTTTACGTGTGCCATCTATATCTCTTGTTTCCCTCTCCCCTGACTCTCAGTCTGAAGAAGGGTCTCGACCCGAAACGTCACCTATTCCTTTTTTCCAGTGATGCTGCCTGACCCGCTGAGTTACTCCAGCTTTTTGTGTCAGTCTTCCACCTATCACTCTCTAGGCTTTGTCTTACCCCTTCTCTCTTCCAGGTTTCTCTCCCCCCCCCTCCCTTGCCACCACCGCAATCAGTCTGATCGCAAACTTGACTTGGTGGCAAAAACAGGAAAGTAGACTATTATCTGAATGGTGGCCGATTAGGAAAAGGGGAGATGCAGCGAGACCTGGGTGTCATGGTACACCAGTCATTGAAAGTAGGCATGCAGGTGCAGCAGGCAGTGAAGAAAGCGAATGGTATGTTAGCATTCATAGCAAAGGGATTTGAGTATAGGAGCAGGGAGGTTCTACTGCAGTTGTACAGGGTCTTGGTGAGACCACACCTGGAGTATTGCGTACAGTTTTGGTCTCCTAATCTGAGGTTCACCAGACTGATTCCTGGGATGTCAGGACTTTCATATGAAGAAAGACTGGATAGACTCGGCTTGTACTCGCTAGAATTTAGAAGATTGAGGGGGGATCTTATAGAAACTTACAAAATTCTTAAGGGGTTGGACAGGCTAGATGCAGGAAGATTGTTCCCGATGTTGGGGAAGTCCAGAACAAGGGGTCACAGTTTAAGGATAAGGGGGAAATCTTTTAGGACCGAGATGAGAAAAACATTTTTCACACAGAGAGTGGTGAATCTGTGAAATTCTCTGCCACAGAAGGTAGTTGAGGCCAGTTCGTTGTCTATATTTAAGAGGGAGTTAGATGTGGCCCTTGTGGCTAAAGGGATCAGAGGGTATGGAGAGAAGGCAGGTACAGGATACTGAGTTGGATGATCAGCCATGATCATATTGAATGGCGGTGCAGGCTTGAAGGGCCGAATGGCCTCTACTCCTGCACCTATTGTCTATGTTTCTATGTTTCCGTGCTGCATGACTATGACTTCCTCGTAGTCAGCTGGAGATCGAGGATCATCGGAAAGATGTTGTCAAGATTGAAATGGTTCAGAGAAGATTTACGAGGATGCTGCTAGGACTAGAAGGTGTGAGCTACAGGGGGAGAGGTTGAGCAGGCTGTGTCCCTATTCCTTGGAGCGCAGGAGGATGAGGGGTAATCTTATAGTGGTGTATAAAATCATGAGAGGAATAGATCGGGTAGATGCACAGAATCGCTTGCCCAGAGTAGGGGAATCGTGGACCAGAGGACATTGGTTCAAGGTGAAGGGCAAAAGATTTAATAGGAATCTGAGGGGTAACTTTTTCATACAAAGGGTGGTGGGTGTATGGAACGAGCTGCCAGAGGAGGTAGTTGAGGCTGGGACTATCCCAATGTTTAAGAAACAATTGAACAGGTACATGGATAGGACAGGTTTGGAGGGATATGGACCAAGCGCAGGCAGATGGGACTAGTGTAGATGGGGCATGTTGGCCGGTGTGGGCAAGTTGGGCCGAAGGGCCTGTTTCCACACTATGTCAACCTATGACTATGAGCAGAAAGGTGGACAAATCACAAAAAGATGTCATTGTAAAAGGATGACAGGGATTTCAACTCCCCCTGGATTGACGTGGATCATTTCAGTCTGAGAGGAGGAGAGGGTGTGGGAGATCGACAGTGCCTAAAGGGATCTTATTGAACCACTGTGTAGATGTTCAAGCAGTGAGGGTGTAACACAGGACCTAATCTCAAGGAAGCGAGCATCCTGTACTTCAATATCCCTCCGATCAAGGATAGTCCGAGTTAGATAGTAGTTCAGCACTGCTCTCTGGTTGTGGTAGGATGGTTCAGTTGCCTGATAACAGCCAGGAAGAAACTGTCTCTGAATCTGGAGGTGTGTGTTCGTTTTCACACTTCTGTACCTCTTGCCCGATGGGAGAGGGGAGAAGAGAGAGTGGCCGGGGTGAGACTGATTATGCTGCTGGCCTTGCCGAGGCAGCGTGAGGTGTAGATGGAGTCGATGGAAGGGAGGTTGGTTTGTGTGTGATGGTCTGGGCTGCGACCTCTAATCCTAGACTCTCCCACTAGTGGAAATATCCTCTCCATTGTGGGGTACCGAAAGGCTCGATGCTGGGACCTATTTACAATATATATTAATGATTTGGATGAAGGGATTACAAGTAACATTAGCAAATTTGCAGATGACACAAAGCTGGGAGGCAGTGTGAACTGAGGAGGATGCTATGAGGATGCAGGGTGACAGGTTGGATGAGTGGGCAGATGCAGGTTAATGTGGATAACTGTGAGGTTATCCACTTTGGTGGCAAAAACAGGAAGGCAGGTTATTATCTAAATGGCGTAAAGTTGGGAAAAGGGGAAGTACAACGGGATCTGCGGGTCCTTGTACATCACTCTATGAAAGTAAGCATGCAGGTACAGCAGGCAGTGAAGAAAGCGAATGGCATGTTGGCCTTCATAACAAGAGGAGTTGAGCATAGGAGCAAAGAGCAACTTCTGTAGTTGTACAGGGCCCTGGTGAGACCACACCTGGAGTATTGTGTGCAGTTTTGGTCCCCTAATTTAAGGAAGAACATTCTTGCTAGTGCAGTGTCGGTTTACATGGTTAATTCCCGGGATGGCGGGACTGTCATATGCTGGGCTTGTAAACTCTGGAATTTTGAGGGATGAGAGGGAATCTTATTGAGATTATAAGATTATTAAGGGTTTGGACACGCTGGAGGCAGGAAACATGTTCCCGATGTTGGGGGAGTCCAGAACCCAGGGGCCACAGTTTAAGAATAATTGGTAACAGAGTAATTTAGAACAGAGACGAGGAAAAACCTTTTCACACAGAGTTGTGAGTCTGTGGAATTCTCTGCCTCAGAGGCGGTGGAGGCTGGTTCTCTGGATGCTTTCATGAGAGAGCTAGATAGATCTCTTCGGGATAGCGGAGTTAGGGGATATGGGGAGAAGGCAGGAATGGAGTACTGATTGTGGATGGTCAGTCATGATGATATTGAATGGCAGTGTTGGCTTGAAGGGCGAAATGGCCTCCTCCTGCAACTATTGTCTATGTTTCTATGAGAGGCAGGGGAAGTGATACGAGGGATACAGGACAAAAACATGGAAGATATGTAAAAAGCAATGATAATCACGTTCACAGGTCACAGGAGTAGAATTAGGCCATTTGGCCCATCGAGCCCACTCCGCCATTCAATTATGGCTGATCTCTTCCTCCTCATCCCATTGTCCTGCCTTCTCCCCATAACCCTTGACACCCGTACTAATCAAGAATTTGTCCATCTATGCCATAAAAATATCTACTGACTTGGTTTCCACAGCCGTCTGTGGCAAAGAATTCCACAGATTCACCACCATCTAACTAAAGAAATTCCTCCTCATCTCCTTCCTAAAGGAACGTCCTTTAATTCTGAGGCTGTGACCTCTTGTCCTCGACTCTCCCACTAGTGGAAACATCCTCTCCACATCCACTCTATCCTTAGCCTCTGACTAAAGACGTTCCTTCTCACCTCCTTCCTTCAGATGGCACAATGGGCTAAGTGTTCGGCTGGCAACCGGAAGGTAGCCGGTTCGAATCCCGCTTGGAGTGCATACTGTCGTTGTGTCCTTGGGCAAGACACTTCACCCACCTTTGCCTGTGTGTGATGTGTGTGAATGTGTGTGAGTGATTGGTGGTGGTCGGAGGGGCCGTAGGCGCAGATTGGCAGCCACGCTTCCGTCAGTCTGCCCCAGGGCAGCTGTGGCTACAGAAGTAGCTTACCACCACCGAGTGTGACTGAGGAGTGAATGAATAATGCGATGTAAAGCGCCTTGAGTATTAGAAAGGCGCTATATAAATCCCATCCATTATTCATTATTATTCATGATCAATGATCCATTGTTGGTTGTGGGATAGTTGGCTGTTGAGTTCCCCTCTCTTGAGTTCTCTTGTCTTTGACCAGAGCGGTGATCTTGGGTGCCGGAAGCAGGATGCCGGCAGCTTTGCCGGGGAGAGTTTGATGCGATCTTTGGACCTCTGCCCACCAAAGGGTTCCCCTCCGGGCGGTTGTGCGGCGGCGGGGAGCCGTTCCGGCTATGGGGGAGCCTTCGACCCGGGCCCCTGGCCCTGGAGCGATGTGGGCGGCCTGCAGCAGGTGGTGAAGAAGCCGGCAACGCTCCGCAGCTACAGCGCCGGCAGCTCGCTGGCAAGGATCCTGGAGGCCCACAGGTCGCTGGCACAGGAGCGGCGGAGCTCGCCGTGCCAGAATCCAGGCAAGGGGCTGTGGGTGGGCGAGGCCTTGGCGGGTGGGGACGGGCCTAATGGGATCAGGCAGGCCACATGGCACGATGCTCAGCGCCCGGGCAGGGAGCCGCCCGAGGGGGGCGATTATCGCCCCTGCTTCCCCCCCGCCTCCCCTTGGCCCTTCGCCCAGAAGCCTCCCTTGGATGGGGGGAACCGGCCCCGGTGGTCCTGGGCTGGGGAGAAGGATGGAGCAAGTCCCGGCCCATCTCACCTCCTCCACAGCCACAGCTCGGCCTGGCTGCGCACCCCCCTGCCGGAGAACCGTGCACGTCCCCGTGGCTGGGCTGGCTGCAGGGAGGGTCCGGCCCTCCCCTCTGGGGCCCCTGACTGGAGGGCCAGCGGCGTTCCCATCTCCTGGTGTTACCCGCCATCAGAGAGCCTGGAGTGGAGCGATTCCCCGCCGCCCAGCTGGTTGAGTGTGGCCCACAGAGTGTTGCAGAAGAACAGCCCAGAGGACTGGGTCTTCCCCAGGATGAGAATGTACTGAGCAAGCAGGGCCGGCGGGCAGCATCCGGGACCCCCATCACCATGCAGGGCCCCAAAACCCCTACCCTCTGTACCAAACCGGGTTGGGAACCAACCAGGCTACCCCATCACCGGGCAGCACCCCAACACCTACCCTCTGTACCAAACCAGGCCGGGCTGCAACCGGGACCCCCATCACCGGGCAGGGCCCCAAAAACTCCACCCTCTGTACCAAACCAGGCTGGGCAGCATCCGAGACCCCTATTACCATGCAGGGCCCCAAAACCTCCACCCTCTGTACCAAACCAGGCTGGGCAGCATCCGAGACCCCTATTACCATGCAGGGCCCCAAAACCCCTACCCTCTGTACCAAACCATTACAGTTCTGCTCCCCAAACCCACCCCCTGCAGTGAACTGGGCCGGGCAGCATCCGGGACCCCCGCCACCGTGCAGCGCCCCAAACCCCCACCCTCTGCACCCCTCCCCAAAATCCACCCTCTGCACCGTCCCAGTGATTGGAGGGGTGGGGGGAGGTACCAGGGTGCCCCGTCATCCCCGGCAGAGAGTATACCCTGTGTGGCTAAATGCCCAGGGATGGGGAGAAGCGACAGGGACCAGGCCCAGCCGTGCCATGTTACAAGGGTCTAGCCGTCTGTAACGTGGCACCACTGTCCTGACATCCCCCACAGGGCAGGGGAGAGAGGAGGGGGACAGGGGGGGGGGGAGAAGGGAGGACAGGGGGGAGAGACGGGGGAGGGAGGGGGAGAAGGGAGGGCAGCGGAGGGCTGGGTAGGGAGAGGAGAGGGAGGGTGTGAGGGTAGGATAGAGGGGAGGGGAGAGAGGGAGGGGGAGGGGAGGGAGAGGTGAGGAGGAGGGGAGTGGGAGAGAGGGAGGGAAGATGGCAGAGGGGAGGGGAGGGCATGGAAGGGAGCCGGGTGGGCAGAGGATGGGGTGTTGGATGAGCAGAGGAGGGGTGGACAGTGTTGCGGGGAGAGGAGGATGGAAGTTGGGACCTGGCTTTGGGGCAGGATGTGCCCCTGGGCTTGAGCTCTGCGCTCTGGGGGTGGGGGACATGACAGGTTCTGTGCACTGATCCTGCCCTACACATCCTGCAACCTCTTCCTTCTCTGACCCTGACCACTCAGGGGTGGTCTGTGCCTTCTCCTGCCCCCCCCCCCTCACTGTCCCAGTTCCCCTCCTCCTGCCCCTTCCCCTCCCTCTCCCCCCACTGTCCTAGTTCCCCTCCCCTCCTCCTGCCCCTCCCTCTCTCCCCACTGTCCCATTTCCCCTCCCCTCCTCCTGCCCCTTCCCCCTCCCCCTCCCTCTCCTCCCACTGTCCCAGTTCCCCTCCCGTCCTCCTGCCCCTCCCCATCCTCTTGCCCCCTACCCTCCTCCTGCTCTTGCCATTCCCCTTTCCCCCCTATCCTCCCCTTGCCCCTCCCCCTCATCCTATCCCTCCCACCACCTGGTTCAGGAGAAGGAGATTCAGTGACTCCCCCCCCCCCCTCAGCCTTGCCACCACCCAGCACCTTATGTCCGGTTGTAAAACCGTTCCTGCCTCACAGTTGATGTGAACTTTCGATGCGTGAAGAACAAAATAATAAAAACCACGACATCTTACCTCTCAACTTCTGCATTCCTTGCCGCTGATTTGTGTGTACGATCTGGAGATTTATTGCATGGGAAGGAACTACAGCGAAGATAGGCACAAAATGGTGGGGGTTATCCACTCTGGTGGCAAGGACAGGAAGGCAGTTTATTATCTGAACGATGCCAGATTAGGAGAAGGGGTGTGCAACGAGACCTGGGTGTCCTTGTATATCAGTCACTGAAAGTAATAGCCCTGTCCCACGGTAAGAGTTCATTCCAAGAGCTCTCCCGAGTTTACCCTGATTCGAACTCGGAGATTTACGGTAATGGCCGCTCGTCAGTACTCGGGACTCTCGTGGACATTTTTCAACATGTTGAAAAATCTTCACGAGTCTTCCCGTGCTTACCTGCCGTTAGCGAGTCTTCCCGAGTACCTGCCGTTAGCGTTACGAGCCGCTAAGGTACGTCCCCGAGATCCGACGTACCCGCTACGTTCATTCTCCGTGCTTACCACGAGTTTGATTTGTTAAAAACTCGGGAGAGCACTTGAATGAACTAGCACTGTGGGACAGGGCGAGAAACATGCAGGTACAGCAGGCTGTGAAGACAGCTAATGGCCTTCATAGCTAGAGGATTTGAGTTTAGGAGCAAGGATGTCCTACTGCAGTTGTGAGACCGCACCTGGAATATTGTGTGCAGTTTTGGTCTCCTAATTTGAGGAGGAATATTCTTGCTATTGAGGGAGTGCAGCATAGATTCACAAGGTTAATTCGCGGGATGGCGGGGATGTCATATGATGAAAGAATGGGTCACCTGGGCTTATATTCACTGGAGGTTGGATAGATGAGAGGAGATCTTATAGTAACATATAAAATTATTAAGGGATTAAATGTTCCTGATGTTGGGGGAGTCCAGAACCAGGGGTCACTGTTTAAGAATAAGGGGTAGGCCATTTAGGACTGAGACGAGAACAAACTTTTTACACCCAGAGAGTTGTGAATCTGTGGAATTCTGAAGTCTGAAGACAGAAATTGCTGACTGCCTGACCCACTGAGTTACTCCAGCATTTTGTGACTAGCTCTTTCATCTTGCTGAGGGAGAAGTTCTTTTTACCATATTTTACAAAAGCCAATTAAACCTACAAACCTGCACGTCTTTGGAGTGTGGGAGGAAACCGGAGCACCCGGAAAACACCTACGCAGGTCACGGGGAGAACGTGCAAACTCCGTACAGACAGCACCCGCGGTCGGGATCGAACCCGGGTCTCTGGCGCTGTGAGGCAGCAGCTCTACCCGCTGTGCCACCGCACCGAAGCCTTTCTCTCTCTTGGCAGATGCTGCCTGACCTGCTGACAGTTTCCAGTCAGTTCTGTTTTCATCTCGGACTCATACAGCACAGAAACAGACCCTTCAGCCCACCTTGCCCATGCTGACCATGCTGTCCCATTGACACAGTTTGCATCTGGCTCATAACCCAGTCTAAACCCATCCTATCCATGTACCGGTCCAAATGTCTGATAGTCCCTTCTGCAACTACCTCAACAGACAGCTCGTTCCATACACCCACCACCATTAAAAATAGTTACCCCTCAGGTTCCTCTTAGATCTTTCTCCCCTCACCTTCAAGCCCATGTCCTCTGGTCCTCGATTCCCCTACTCTGGGCAAAAGACTGTGCATCTACCCGATCTATTCCTCTCATGATTTGGTACACCTCTATAAGACCACCCCTCATCCTCCAGCGCTCCAAGGAATAGAGAACTCCAACCTCTCTCTATAACTCAGTCCCCCTAGTCCTGGTAACATCGGGACAATGTCCAGAACCAGGGGTCACAGTTTAAGAATAAGGGGCCGGCCATTTAGGGCTGAGATGAGGAAAAACGTTTTCACCTAAAGAGTTGTGAATCTGTGGAATTCTCTGCCACAGAAAGCAGTGGAGGCCAATTCACTGGATGTTTTCAAGAGAGATTTAGCTCTTAGGGCAAAAGGAATCAAGGGATATGGGGAGAAGGCAGGAACGGGGTACTGATTGTGGATGATCAGCCATGATCATATTGAATGGCGGTGCTGGCTCGAATTCCTGCACCTATTGTCTATGTTTCTATGTTTAAAATCCAGGACTTGCGAATATAGAAATCGGAGGTGCAGGACCCTCCAAAAAACTAATTTGCTAGTCGAATCAGTAATAAGGAGGGCAAATTCATTACAAATTCCATATGATGCAGCATTTACATCAAGAGGACTGGAATAGAAAAACAGGGATGTAATGCTGAGGCTCTATAAGGCCCTGGTCAGGCCGCATTTGGAGTATTGTGAGCAAATTTGGGCCCCATATCTGAGGAAAGATGTGCTGGCTCTGCAGTGGGTCCAAAGGAGGTTTACAAGAATGGTTCCAGGAATGAGTGGGTTAACATATGATGAGCGTTTAACAACACTGGGCCTGTACTCGCTGGAGTTTAGAAGGATGAGGGGCCACCTCATTGAAACGTACAGAATAACGGAAGGCCTGGATAGAGTGGATGTGGAGAGGATGTTTCCACTGGTGGGAGAGTCTAGGACCAGAATTAAAGGGCTTCATTTAGAAAGGTGAGGGGGAACTTCTTTAGTCAGAGGATAGTGAATCTGTGGAACTCATTGCCACAGACGGTTGTGGAGGCCAAGTCAGTGGATAATTGTAAGGAAGAGATAGACAAATTCTTGATTAGAACGGGTGTCAAGGGTTTTGGGGAGAAGGCAGGAAAATGGGATTAGGAGGCAGAGATCAGCCATGATGGAATGGCGGAGTGGAATTGATGGGCCGAATGGCCTAGTTCCACTCCGAGAACTTGTGAACATTCGGGTAAATCTTCTCTGTGCCCTTTCCAGCTTGACAACATCTTTCCTGTAACACGGTGCCCAGAACTGAACACAATGCTCTAAATGTGGCCTCACCAACATCTTGTGCAACTGTAACATGACCTTCCAACTTCTATACTCAATGCTCTGACTGATGAAGGTCTAAGTGCGGTCATGAATGTGCAGTGAAATTCATTTTTATATGCAGTTTAGTACAAGTACCTCTATATTTAAGTACTTAGCTACATCTTAGATAAACATCGAGGGTCATAGAAACACAGAAACATAGACAATAGGTGCAGGAGTAGGCCATTCGGCCCTTCGAGCCTGCACCGCCATTCAATATGATCATGACTGATCATCCAACTCAGTATCCTGTACCTGCCTTCTCTCCATACCCCCTGATCCCTTTAGCCACAAGGGCCACATCTAACTCCCTCTTAAATATAGCCAATGAACTGGTCTCAATTACCTTCTGTGGCAGAGAATTCCACAGATTCACCACTCTCTGTGTGAAAAATGTTCTTCTCATCTCGGTCCTAAAAGATTTCCCCCTTATCCTTAAACTGTGACCCCTTGTTCTGGACTTCCCCAACATCGGGAATAATCTTCCTGCATCTAGCCTGTCCAACCCCTTAAGAATTTTGTAAGTTGCTATAAGATCCCCCCTCAATCTTCTAAATTCTAGCGAGTACAAGCCGAGTCTATCCAGTCTTTCTTCATATGAAAGTCCTGCCATCCCAGGAATCAGTCTGGTGAACCTTCTCTGTACTCCCTCTATGGCAAGAATGTCTTTCCTCAGATTAGGAGACCAAAACTGTACGCAATACTCCAGGTGTGGCCGAAGTTTAGAGCAAATTTGGGCAGTCGTGAGTTTGAGTCAAGATGGCGGGGCCCGAAGGGTAGGGTTGCCAAATGTCCCGTATTAGCCGTGACATCCCGTATTTTTGGCTAAATTGGTTTGTCCTGTACAGGACCCATGTCCCTTGTCCTGTATTTTACTGCTACTACTTTGGTCGATGGGACTGTCGGGTTGGAGTGCCACGTCCGGCCCCACCTCACCCGTCCCGATGTAGTGCAGCCCATGGAGTGCAGCAGCAACAGCAGCAGCAGCGCCTCGCCCGTGGCCCCGTCGGTCAGTCGGCAGCCCAACCAGCTGTCCGACCTTCGGTCCTTCGCTTACCGCCAACACCCCTCCATCTCACGGTTGATCGCCGGTTCACGAGTTGGATGGGGTGCCTGGGCCAAAACTCCTCAGCTGGCCCGCACCCGGGCCATCTCATCATTCACCCAGGAATTTGTCCCTTATTTTGACCCTTTGTCCCTTATTTGGGCGTGATGTTGGGGGAGTCCAGAACCAGGGGCCACACACAGTTTAAGAATAAGGGGTCGGCCATTTAGAACGTAGATGAGGAAAAACTTTTTCACACAGTTGTGACTGTGTGGAATTCTTTGCCTCAGAGAAGCCGGTTCTCTGGATGCTTTCAAGAGAGAGCTGGATAGGGCTCTTAAAGAGAGCGGAGTCAGGGGATATGGGGAGAAGGCAGGAACGGGGTACTGATTGGGGACGATCAGCCATGATCACATTGAATGGTGGTGCTGGCTCGAAGGGCCGAATGGCCTACACCTATTGTCTATTGACCCATTAGTGTAATTTTGTGTGCAATAAGTATCTATTTTTGTGTATATCTTCGCTGCTGCTGCTTGTGCCTCTGCAAAGAACGGGTGCGGGGTGTGTGGGGGTGTATGGGTGTGTGTGAGGGGGAGGGGTGTGGGGGTGAGGGGTGTGTGGGGGTGAGGGGTGTGTGGGGGTGAGGGGTGTGTGCGGGGTGAGGGGTGTGTGCGGGGTGTGTGGGGGTGAGGGGTGTGGGGGTGAGGGGTGTGGGGGTGAGGGAGGTGTGGGGGTGTGCGGGGGGTGTGTGTGGAGTGAGGGGTGTGTGCGGGGTGAGGGGTGCGTGGGGGTGGGGGGGTGGGGTGGGGGGGTGGGGGGGGTGGGGGGGGGGGGGGGGGGGGGTGGGGGGGGGGGGGGTGGGGGGGGGGGGGGGGGGGGGGGGGTGGGGGGGTGGGGGGGGGGGGGGGGTGGGGGGGGGGGTGGGGGGTGGGGGGGGGGGGTGGGGGGGGGGGGGTGGGGGGGTGGGGGGGTGGGGGGGGGGGGGGGGGGGGGGGGGGGGGGGGGGGGGGGGGGGGGGGTGGGGGGGGGGTGGTGGGGGGGGGGGGGGGTGGGGGGGGGGGGGGGGGGGTGGGGGGGGGGGGGGGGGGTGGGGGGGTGGGGTGGGGTGGGGGGGGGGGGGGGGGGGGTGGTTGGTGGGGGGGGGGGGGGGTGGGGGGGGGGGGGGTGGGGGGGGGGGGGTGGTGGGGGGGGGGGGTGGGGGGGGGGTTGGGGGGGGGGGGGGGGGGGGTGGGTGGGGGGGGTGGGGGGTGTGTGGGTGTGTGGGGGTTGTGGGGGTGGGGCAGGTGGGGGTGTGGGGCAGGTGTGAGGGGGGTGAGGCAGGTGGGGTGTGAGATGGGTGGGGTAGGTGGGGGTGGAGGGAGGGAGAGGGGGAGGGAGGGACTCAGGATGATGGTACAAAATGTCCCAGTGCTGGGACACTGAGACACTGTGACACAGTCTCTCCCCTTGTCCGGGGTCAGCTGTGGTCACAAGTGTTGCAAACTGACCGGGGGAAGGGGTTAAAGGACTGGGGAGGGGGTGGAAACGCTGACACAAAGTACGGCTGCTGTCAATGTGAGCTGGGAAGCATCGTGGATTAGACGGACCGACACGTTGCCTACAGTGCGCAGTGAGTTATCCAACTTCTACTTTGTACAAAGATAGACACAAAGTGCTGGAGTAACTCAGCGGGACAGGCAGCATCTCTGTAGAGAAGGAATGGGTGACGTTTCGGGTGGAGACCCTTCTTCAGACTAGTTCAGGATAAGGGAAACGAGAGATACAGACGATGATGTAGAGAGATGAAGAACAATGAATGAAAGATATGCAACAAAGTAATGATGATAAAGGAAACAGGCCATTGTTAGCAGTTTGTTGGGTGGGAACGAGAAGCTGGTGCGACTTGGGTGGGAGAGGGATGGAGAGAGAGGGAATGCCGGGGTTACTTGAAGTTAGAGAAGTCAATGTTCATACCGCTGGGGTCTAAGCTGCCCAAGTGAAATATGAGATGCTGTTCCTCCAATTTGCGCTGGGCCTCCTCCATTGTCAGAGTGAGGCCCAGCGCAAATTCCCAGACAGAAAGGTTAGTGTGGGAATGGGAGGAGGAGTTAAAGTGTTTGGAAACCAGGAGATCAGCAAGGTCCAGGTGGACTGAGTGGAGGTGTTCGGTGAGACGATCGCCCAGTCTACGTTTGGCCTGACCCCACACTCTATGGTGGGAACTGATAAGTTGCATGGCAACACTTTGCCTCTTCCCCACATTGCTGGAGCCAGGGGCTCTTCACAGGGGACCCAGTAGATGTTAACCAGAGTTCTGCTTGGATTAGAGGGCAGAGGGAGGACAAACTTAGAAGTGTGTGGGGGGGGGAAAGTAAAGATTCAAAGTCCTGGAGTAACTCAGCGGGCCAGGCAGCATCTCTGGAGAGAAGGAATGTGTGATGTTTCAGGTCACGACCCTTCTTCAGACTAAGAGTCAGGGGAGAGGGAGACACAGAGATACGGAAGGGGATGGTGTGAAAACAAGACATCACAGGGGATGGAGATCAAGAAAAAAATAGAATTGATCAGTGTTAGCGGAAGGTAAGGTAGGAACGAGGCATACAGCCAGTAAAATGTAATGTTGGGCGAGTCCAGAACCAGGGGCCACAGTCTTAGAATAAAGGGGAGGCCATTTAAGACTGAGGTGAGAAAAAACGTTTTCACCCAGAGTGTTGTGAATTTGTGGAATTCCCTGCCACAGAGGGCAGTGGAGGCCAAGTCACTGGATGGATTTAAGAGAGAGTTAGATAGAGCTCTAGGGGCTAGTGGAGTCAAGGGATATGGGGAGAAGGCAGGCACGGGTTATTGATAGGGGATGATCAGCCATGATCACAATGAATGGCAGTGCTGGCTCGAAGGGCCGAATGGCCTCCTCCTGCACCTATTTTCTATGTTTCTATGTAATCAGGAGGACAATCAGACTGGTGGGAGAACTAGGAAGGGGAGGGATGGAAAGAGAGGGAAAGCACGGGTTACTTGGAATTAGAGAAGTCAATGTTCATACAGCTGGGGTGAAGCTGCCCAAGCAAAATATGAGGTGCTGTTCCTCCAATTTGCGCTGGGCCTCACCCTGACAGTGGAGGAGGCCCAGGACAGAAAGGTCAGTGTGGGAATGGGAGGGGGAGTTCAAGTGTTTGGCAACAGGGAGATCAGGTAGGTCCAGGCGGACTGAGCGGAGGTGTTCAATGAAACGATCGCCCAGTCTACGCTTGGTCTCACCGATGTATAAGAGTCCACACTTGGAACAGCGGATACAGTAGATGAGGTTGGAGGAGGTGCAGATGAACCTCTGCCTCACCTGAAAGAACAGTCAGCGGAAAGACAATACATGATTACAATCGAGTCGTCCACATTGTGCAGATACATGACAAAGAGAATAGCGTGAATAACGTTTAGTGCAAGATAAAGCCAGTAAAGTACAATCAAACATAGTCTGGGGGGTCACCAATGAGGTAGATAGTAGCTCAGGACCGCTCTGTGTTTGTGGTGGGATGGTTCAGTTGCCTGATAACAGCCGGGAAGAAATTGTCCCTGAATCTGTAGGTGTGCGCTCGTTTTCACACTTCTGTACTTCTTGCCCGATGGGAGAGGGGAGAAGAGGGAGTGGCCGGGGTGAGACTGGTCCTTGATTAGGTTGCTGGCCTTGCTGAGGCAGCGTGAGGTGTAGATGGAGTCGATGGAAGGGAGGTTGGTTTGTGTGATGGTCTGGGCTGTGTCTACAATTCCCTGCGATTTCTTGCGGGTCTTGGATGGAGCTGTTCCTAAATCATGCTGTGATGCCTCCTGATAACATGCTTTGTGCGGCGCATCTGTAGAAGTTGGTGAGAGTTGTCGGGGACATGCCGAACTTCCGAAGCCTCTTAGTTAGTCGAGGCCTTGGTGAGCTTTCTTGCTCGTTGCTTCAATATGGGTGGTCCAGGAGATGTTGTTGGTGATATTAACTCCGAGGGATTTGAACTTTTCGACCATCTCTACTTCAGCGCCGTCAATGTCAACTGGGGTTTGCGTTCTGTAGTCGGTCACTATCTCCTTTGTCTTGCTGGCGTTGAGTGAAAGGTTGTTGTCTCAACACCAGGTCACCAGGTTCTCCATCTCCTTCCTGTACGCCCTCTCATCATTATTTGATATCCAGCCCTCGTCTGCAAGTTTGTACATTGTAAATTAATGACAAAATGGAGTAATTTGTTAAGTTACTCCAGCACTGTTTGTCTATCTTTGCTTCATAGAAATATAGTTACATAGAAAATGGGAACATGAGTAGGTCATTTGGCCCTTCGAGCCAGCACCGTCATTCACTATGATTCTGGCTGATTATCCACAATAAGTACCCCTGTTCCTGCCCTCTCCCCATATCCACTGACCCATTAGCCCAAAGAGCTAAATCTAACTCTCTCTTGATTCTGTTAGAGCTAAATCTGTAAGAGCAAAATCTAACTCTATGTTTAAAACATTCAGTGAATTGGCTTCCACCGCCATGTGTGGCAGAGAATTCCACAGATTCACAACTCTGGGTGAAAAGGTTTTTCCTTCTCTCAGTCCTAAATGGCCGACCCCTTATTCTTCAACTGTGACCCCTGGTTCTGGACTCCCCCAACATCGGGAACATGTTTCCTGCATCTATTCTGTCCAATCCCTTAAGAATGTTATATGCTTCTATAAGATACCCTCTCATCCTTCTAAATTCCAGTGAATACAAGCCCAGTCGACCCATTCTTTCATCATATGTCAGTCCCGCCATCCCGGGAATTAACCTGGAGGGCTCGAACGCCACTGGCTACGGGAGCTAAGATCGTCCCGTCAACGGGGGCTCGAGGCCCACGACCGAGGAAGAACTAAGGGAAGGACTTGAACTTTATTTCGCCTTCCATCACAGTGAGGAATGTGTAGGAGTCACTGTGGTGGATGTTCATGTTAAAGTGTGTTTTTGAGTGATCTGTTGCTTTTAATTGTATGACTGACCTGGCCAATGAAATTCCTCGTATGTTGCAAAACATACTTAGCGAATAAAGTGTGATTCTGATTCTGCTTCTGATTCTGAACCTACGCTGCACTCCCTCAAAAGCAAGAATATCCTTCCTGAAATTAGGAAACCAAAACTGCACACAATACTCCAGGTGCCCTGTACAAGGACCTGTATAGGACCTCCTTGCTCCTATACTCAAATCCTCTCGCAATGAAGGCCAACATGCTATTAGCTTACTTCACTGCCTTCTGTACCTGCATGTTTACTTTTAGTGACTGGTGTGCAAGGACACCCTGGTCTTGTTGCACCTCCCCTTTTTCCTAATCTGACACCATTGAGATAATAATCTGCCTCTTTGGTCTTGCCGCCAAAGTGGATAACCTCACATTTATCTACATTAAACTGCATCTGCCATGCATCTGCCCACTCACTCAACCTGTCCAAGTCACCCTGCAACCTCCTTGCATCCTCTTCGCAGTTTACACTGCCACCCAGCTTTGTGTTTTTGAAAATTTGCTCATGTTACTTTTAATCCTATCCTCTAAATCATTAATATACAGTACAAATAGTTGCGGCCCCAGCACCTTGCGGCACTCCATTCATCACTGCCTGCCATTCTGACAGGGACCCGTTTATTCCTACTCTTTGTTTCCTGTCTGTCAACCAATTCTCTATCCATGTCAGCACTCTACCCCCAATACCATGTGCTCTAATTTTACCCACTAATCTCCAGTGTGGGACCTTATCAAAGGCTTTCTGAAAGTCTAGATACACTACATCCACTGGCTCTCCTTCATCCATTTTACGTCAGATCCTCAAAAAATTCCAGAAGATCAGTCAAGCATGATTTCCCCTTCGTAAATCCATGCTGACTCGGACCGATCCTGTTACTGCTATCCAAATGTGGCGCCATTTTATCTCTTATAATTGACTCCAGCATCTTCCCCACCACCGATGTCAGGCTAACTGGTCTATAATTCCCTGTTTCTCTCTCCTACCTTTCTTAAAAAGTGGGATAACATTAGCTACCCTCCAATCCACAGGAACTGATCCTGTGTCTATAGAACATTGGAAAATGATCACCAGTGTATCCACGATTTCTAGAGCCACCTCCTTTAGTACCCTGGGATGCAGACCATCAGGCCCTAGGGATTTATCAGCCTTCAGTCCCATCAGTCTACCTAATGCAAATTTCTCACCTAATGCTGGAATTTTTACTAGAATGTTGCCTGGGTTTCAACAACTAAGTTACAGAGATAGGTTGAATAAGTTAGGTCTTTATTCTCTGGAGCGCAGAAGGTTAAGGGGGGACTTGATAGAGGTCTTTAAAATGATGAGAGGGCTAGACAGAGTTGATGTGATCAAGCTTTTCCCTTTGAGAATAGGGAAGATTCAAACAAGAGGACATGACTTCAGAATTAAGGGACAGAAGTTTAGGGGTAACATGAGGGGGAACTTCTTTACTCAGAGAGTGGTAGCGGTGTGGAATGAGCTTTCAGTGGAAGTGGTGGCGGCAGGTTCGTTGGTATCATTTAAAAATAAATTGGATAGGCATATGGATGAGAAGGGAATGGAGGGTTATGGTATGAGTGTAGGCAGGTGGGACTAAGGGAAAAATGTTGTTCGGCACGGACTTGTAGGGCCGAGATGGCCTGTTTCCGTGCTGTAATTGGTATATGGTTAATGCAAATTTCTTTCAGTTCCTCTGTCTCCCTAGACAGGGGTGGGAAAACCTTGTTCTGCATAGAGGCCAGGACACTTATGTGAGTGGATGGTGGGCCACATCTATCACGTGTACACATGGATCCCGACCCCATCCCGCCCCGGTTGGCAGGCATCAAACACGTAATCACATAGATCCCGCCCCTTCGAGATAGACAAAGAGTGCTGGAGTAACTTTACAAATTACTCCATTTTGTCATTAATTTACAATGTACAAACTTGCACACGACACCACCATTGTGGGCCGGATATCAATATCACCAACAACTTCTCCTGGACCACCCATATTGAAGCAACGAGCAAGAAAGCTCACTAACGCCTCTACTAACTAAGAGGCTTAGGAAGTTCGGCATGTCCCCTACAAGTCTCACCAACTTTTACAGATGCGCCGCACAAAGCATGTAATCAGGATGCATCACAGCACGGTTTGGGAACAGCTCCATCCAAGAGCGCAAGAAATCGCAGAGTCAAGTCAAGTCAAGTCACATTTATTTATATAACACATTTAAAAAACAACTCTCGTTGGCCAAAGTGCTTTACATTTGTTATAAGAATAGCACAACAAAACAAACTACATACATATATACATATAGCCCTCACTCAGAGGACGTCAGGAAAGGCTTGGGAGTATAGATAAGTCTTTAGTCCTGACTTAAAAGAGTCGATGGAGGGGGCAGTTCTGATGGGAAAGGGGATGCTGTTCCACAGTCTAGGGGCTGCAACCGCAAAGGCGCGGTCGCCCCTGAGCTTATGCCTAGACCGCGTGATATTCAGCAGCCCCAAGTCGGCCGATCTGAGGGGCCTGGAGGTGGAGTGGTGGGTGAGAGTGGGCAGAGAATTGTAGACGCTGCCCAGACCGTCACACAAACCAACCTCCCTTCCATTGACTCCATTTACACCTCATGCTGCCTCGGCAAGGCCAGCAGCATAATCAAGGACCAGTCACACCCCTGGTCACTCCCTCTTCTCCCCTCTCCCATCGGGCAAGAGGTACAGAAGTGTGAGAACGAACGCTCACCTCCAGATTCAGGGGCAGTTTCATCCCCGCTGTTATCAGGCAACTGAACCATCCTACACACCTATATTAAAGCAACGATCAAGAAAGCTCAACATCACTTCTACTTATTAAGAGGCTTAGGAAGTTTGTCATGTCCCCTCCAACTCTCACCAACCTCTGCAGATGCTCCGTTGAGAGCATTTTATGGGGAATCATCACAGCTGGGATTGGGAAGAACTCCGTCCAAGACTGCAGGAAATGTAATCATATATGGATGGTTCTTTCCTGCTGACTGGTTAGCACGTCACAAAGGCTTTTTTTCACTGTACTAAGGTGAGCTGGGCAACTAAAGGGCCTGTCCCACTTGGCGATTTTTTCGGCGACTGCCGGCATCATATCAGTGTCGCCAAAAGATTTTGAACATTTCAAAATCCAGCGGCGACAAAAAAAATGTTGCGACACTTGGAAAAAACACCATGCGTCACGCCGCGTCACGGTGATCTGATACGTCAGTCAATGATGCCGGCCGTCGCCAAAAATAATCGGCAGGTGGGACAGGCCCTTTACCATCTTGTTTTCCCGACCACAGCAGGCCGTGCTGCCGAGATCGAGCTTTCCGCCCGTGTGCGGGAAGCCCCCACATATTCCATGTCTGGAACAGCGCAGACGGGTCAATCGGAGCCGACCGGCGGCGACACAGAGAGCGAAAGGCCAGCGGACCAGAGTGGGAGCGGTCCCCCTGACTCCCAATCCAAGGAGCTGTTTCAAGATCAGGATAGGCGATTTGAGTTCTGCGGGCACGTCTTGAAGATCACGCAACAACTGAGCAAGTTTGCGATACCAGCGATAGTCTGGCAGTCGGTAAGTGTGCCCACGCTGAACACATCCTTATTTATTTAATTTTTTTATTATAATTTTTTTAACGTTTTAGAAACTGATAAATGAATCGGAAAAAAAAATAAGAAGGAAAGAATGAAGAGAAAGATGAAAGGTACAAAAAAGAGAGAAGAAAAAAAAACCCTGAACTGACAAAGAAGTGAAAGAAAAAAAAGAGAAAAAAACGGAGATATGTCCCACTATCCTTCCCTACCCCCGCTCACCCAACCCAAGCATCGGTTTTGAATTTGTGTTCAACCATTCTGTTGTTGAAGAAATTCAATAAAAGGAGACCATATTTTGGAAAATTGGTCTGATTTATCAGCCAAAACAAGCCTTATTTTTTTCTAGATGTAGTGTCTCGGTCATTTCTGTGATCCACATCTTCACTGTGGGAACTGGTATATTTTTCCAGAATTTAAGTATGTTTTTTTTCGCAGTTATTAAGCCATAGTCAAGGAAACGTATTTGGAATGTCGTGAACCAATATAACCATTATATGGTTATATTGACTTGTTATATTGACTTCAGAATTAAGGGACAGAAGTTTAGGGGTAACATGAGGGGGAACTTCTTTACTCAGAGAGTGGTAGCGGTGTGGAATGAGCTTCCAGTGGAAGTGGTGGCGAACAGGTTCGTTGGTATCATTTAAAAATAAATTGGATAGGCATATGGATGAGAAGGGAATGGAGGGTTATGGTATGAGTGCAGGCAGGTGGGACTAAGGGAAAAAAGTTGCTCGGCACGGACTTGTAGGGCCGAGATGGCCTGTTTCCGTGCTGTAATTGTTATATGGTTAACATAGAACAGCCCTCTGACATTCCTAATATTATTAATTTTGAATCTGACTCCAATTGAATTTTGAGTGTTTTAGGAATGGTATTGAATATTCCCATCCAGAAATTTTGTATTTTTATACAAACATACAAAATATGAACACATACCTTACAACACATACAGATCCCGCGAAATAGCATATGATCAGCGTTTGTCGGCACTGGGCCTGTACTCGCTGGAGTTTAGCAGGATGATGGGGTACCTCATTGAAATGTACAGAATAGTGAAAGGCTTGGATAGAGTGGATGTGGAGAGGATGTTTCCACTAGTGGGAGAGTCTAGGACCAAAGGTCACAGCCTCAGAATTAAAGGACACTCTTTTAGAAAGGATGTGATGAGGAACATCTTTAGTCAGAGAGTATCAAAGGTATTTTATTAGTCACATTCACATACACCTAGGTGTAGTGAAGTGAAATGCTTTTTTGCCATTTTGCAGCACACAAAAAAAGAATACAGACATAACACCAATGAGAGTCTTAAACACATAGAACATCCCCCCGCAATGGCTCCCACCATGAGGGAAGGCACAAAGTCCAGTCCCCAACCCCAGTTCACCCATAGTCGGGCCCATTGAGGCCTCCACAGTTGCCTCGATGTTCCTGGCCGTTCTCGCCGGGTGATGTTGCTCCGGCGTCGGGAGAGTCCTCCCAGCGGCCTGGGAACCCTGGAACGGCCGCTTCCGCACTGGAGGCCGCGGCTTCCGAAGCCGACAAGGCCGCGCCGGTTGGAGCTCCACTACTGGCGATCTCGTCGCGAGATCCCAGGCTCCCGGTGTAAAGTCAGCGCCGCCGCCCGCAGAGTAGTTGAAACATATAAGATTGTTAAGTTGAAACATATAAGATTGTTAATGGCTTAGAGGCAGGAAACATGTTCCTGATGTTGGGGGAGTCCAGAACCAGGCGCCACAGTTCAAGAATAAGGAGTAAGCCATTTAGAACGGAGACGAGGAAACACCTTTTCTCACAGAGAGTGGTGAGTCTGTGGAATTCTCTGCCTCAGAGGGCGGTGGAGGCGGGTTCTCAGGATGCTTTCAAGAGAGAGCTAGACAGGGCTCTTAAAAATAGCGGAGTCAGGGGATATGGGGAGAAGGCAGGATTGGGGATGATCAGCCATGATCACATTGAATGGCGGTGCTGGCTCGAAGGGCCGAATGGTCTATTCCTGCACTTATTGTCTATTGTCTATTAATTTGTGGATCTCATTGCCACAGAGGGCTGTGGAGGCCAAGTCAGTGCATATTTTTCGGGCAGTGATAGACACATTCTTGATTAGAACGGGTGGCAAGGGTTGTGAGGAGAAGGCCAGAAAATGAGTTTAGGAGGCAGAGATCAGCCACGGTTGAATGGATGAGTAGACTTGATGGGCTGAATGGCCTAATTCTACTCCTATACCTAGCGAATGTGAGCATACATTATCCACGTCACATCAAACACAGTCTCTGTTATAGACACTTTAAGCTGGAGTAGGCACAGTGGCACAGGAGAAAATGAACTGGTGACGTTTCGGGTTGAGGCCTTTCTTCAGACTGATAGTCAGCGGAGAGGGAAGCGAGAGATATAGAACAAGACGGTGACGTGGAGAGACAATAAATGAATGAAAGACATGCAAAAAAGTAATCAATGATAAAGGAAACAGGCCATTGTTAGCTGTGTGTCTGGTGAAAACGAGTTACAGGCAATGAGACTCAACAAGAAGACTGAAGCTGGTGCAACTTGGATAGGGGAGGGATGGAGAGAGAGGGAATGCCGGGGTTACTTGAAGTTAGAGAAGTCAATGTTCATACCGCCGGGGTATAAGCTGCCCAAACAAAATATGAAGTGCTGTTCCCTCAATTTGCGCTGGGTCTCACTCTGACCATGGAGGAGGCCCAGGACAGAAAGGTCAGTGTGGGAATGGGAGGGGCAGTTAAAGTGTTTGGCAACCGGGAGATCAGGTAGGTCCAGGCGGACTGAGCGGAGGTGTTCAGTGAAACGATCGCCCAGTCTACGTTTGGTCTCGCTGATGTATAAGAGTCCACACCTGGAATAACAGATACAGTAGATGAGGTTGGAGGAGGTGCAAGTTATTTTATTTAACCAATTGTATGCATTGTTACAACATTGCCCTCAGATGACAATGAGCCATTCTACATTTTCATGGATTCATAGAATCACAGAGTGATACAGCGTGCAAAACAGGCCCTTTGGCCCAACTTGCCCACACCGGCCAACATGTCCCAGGTACACTAGTCCCACCAGCCTGCATTTGGCCCATATCACTCCTAACCTGTCCTATCCATATACATGTTTAATTGTATTTCTAAACCTTGGGATAGTCGCAGCCTCAACTACCTCCTCCGGCAGCTCGTTCAATACACCCACCACCCTCTGTGTGAAAAAGGTACCCCTCAGATTCCTATTAAATCTTTTCCCCTTCACCTTGAACCTATATTCTCTGGTCCTTGATTCCCCTACTCTGGGCAAGAGACTCTGTGCATCTTCGCAATCTATTCCTCTCATGATTTTGTACACCTCTATAAAGATCGCCCCTCATCCTCCTGCATTCCAAAGAATATGGTTATATAGTGGTGGCTGTGTGGAATGAGCTTCCAGTGAAGGTGGTGGAGGCAGGTTCGATTTTATAATTTAAAAATAAATTGGATAGGTACATGGACGGGAAAGGAATTGAGAGTTATGGTCTGAGTGCAGGTAGATGGGACTAGGGGAAAATAAATGTTCGACACGGACTAGAAGGGCCGAGATGGCCTGTTTCCGTGCTGTAATTGTTATATGGTTATTATATGGTTAATAGAGTCCCAGCCTGCTCAACCTCTCCCTATAGCTCAGATGATCACGGTCCCCTTTAACCTGTGTTTTCACACCTTACCCATCCATATCTCTAAGTCCCCCTCTCCCTTGACTGTCAGTCTGAAGAAGGGTCTCGACCCGAAACGTCACCCATTCCTTCTCTCAAGAGATGCTGCCTGTCCCACGGAATTCCTCCTGCATTTTGTGTTTATCATCGGTGCAAACCAGCATCTGCAGTTCCTTCCTACACATTCTCTGTCACCCCATCCCATCGCACAGGCATGGCCTAGATTCCACTGAGAAATACACATCATTTAGGTGTAGGTTTATTATGGTCATGTGCACTGAGGTACAGTGAAAAGCTTAGTTTTGCCTGCTGTCCATTCAGATCAAATAATGCCGGTAGAGCCGCTGCCTCACAGTGCCAGAGACCCGGGTTCCATCCTGACCATGGGTGCTGTCTGTACGGAGTTTGCACGTTCGCCCCGTGACCTGCGTTAGTTTTCTCCGGGTGCTCCGGTTTCCTCCCATTCTCCTAAGACGTACAGGCTTGGTATAATTGTAAATTGTCCCCAGTGTGTGTGTAGGATAGTGCCTGTGTGTGGGGATCGCTGGTGGGCTCGGACTTGGTGGGCCGAAGGGCCTGTTTCCACGCCGTTTGTCTAAATTACACTCAACTACAATGGGGAAACAGGCGCTTTGACTCATCAGGTTTACGCTCACCAGCGATCCTCATACACGGCTTAGTGCCGGGAATTTTTACCGAAACCAATTAATGTACAAACCTGTATACCTTAGGGTGTGGGAGGAAATCGGAGCACCCGGAGAAAACCCACGCGGTCACAGGGAAAACATGCAAACTCCGTACAGACAGCACCCGTAGTCAGAATCGAACCCGGGTCACTGGAGCTGCGCCACCGTGCCGCCCAAAGTTTAATTGAGTTTATTGTCCCGTGTAACGAGGTACGGTGAAAACCATATAACCTTATAACCATATAACAATTACAGCACGGAAACAGGCCATTTCGGCCCTACAAGCCCGTGCCGAACAACTTTTTTTCCCTTAGTCCCACCTGCCTGCACTCATACCATAACCCTCCATTCCCTTCTCATCCATATGCCTATTCAATTAATTTTTAAATGATACCAACGAACCTGCCTCCACCACTTCCACTGGAAGCTCATTCCACACCGCTACCACTCTCTGAGTAAAGAAGTTCCCCCTCATGTTACCCCTAAACATCTGTCCCTTAATTCTGAAGTCATGTCCTCTTGTTTGAATCTTCCCTATTCTCAAAGGGGAAAGCTTGATCACATCAACTCTGTCTATCCCTCTCATCATTTTAAAGACCTCTATCAAGTCCCCCCTTAACCTTTTGCGCTCCAGAGAATAAAGACCTAACTTATTCAACCTTTCTCTGTAACTTAGTTGTTGAAACCCAGGCAACATTCTAGTAAATCTCCTCTGTACTCTCTCTATTTTGTTGACATCCTTCCTATAATTGGGCGACCAAAATTGTACACCATACTCCAGATTTGGTCTCACCAATGCCTTGTACAATTTTAACATTACATCCCAGCTTCTATACTCAATGCTCTGATTTATAAAGGCTAGCATACCAAAAGCTTTCTTTACCACCCTATCTATATGAGATTCCACCTTCAAGGAATTATGCACGGTTATTCCCAGATCCCTCTGTTCAACTGCATTCTTCAATTCCCTACCATTTACCATGTACGTCCTATTTTGATTTGTCCTGCCAAGGTGTAGCACCTCACATTTATCAGCATTAAACTCCATCTGCCATCTTTCAGCCCATTTTTCCAAATGGCCTAAATCACTCTGTAGACTTTGGAAATCCTCTTCATTATCCACAACATCCCCTATCTTAGTATCATCTGCATACTTACTAATCCAATTTACCACCCCTTCATCCAGATCATTGATGTACATGACAAACAACAAAGGACCCAACACAGATCCCTGAGGCACCCCACTAGTCACCTGCCTCCAACCCGACAAACAGCCATCCACCATTACCCTCTGGCTTCTCCCATTCAGCCACTGCTGAATCCATCTTGCTATTCCTGCATTTATACCCAACAGTTTAACCTTCTTAACCAACCTTCCATGAGGAACCTTGTCAAAGGCCTTACTAAAGTCCATATAGACAACATCCACTGCTTTACCCTCGTCAATTTCCCTAGTAACCTCTTCAAAAAATTCAAGAAGGTTAGTCAAACATGACCTTCCAGGCACAAATCCATGTTGACTGTTCCTAATCAGACCCTGTTTATCCAGATGCTTATATATATTATCTCTAAGTATCTTTTCCATTAATTTGCCCACCACTGAAGTCAAAGTAACAGGTCTATAATTGCTAGGTTTACTCTTAGAACCCTTTTTAAACAATGGAACAACATGCGCAGGACGCCAATCCTCGGGGACTATTCCCGTTTCTAATGACATTTGAAATATTTCTGTCATAGCCCCGGCTATTTCTACACTAACTTCCCTCAATGTCCTAGGGAATATCCTGTCAGGACCTGGAGACTTATCCACTTTTATATTTTTCAAAAGTGTCAGTACTTCTTTTACTTTGAAACTCATAGTATCCATAACTACTCTACTCGTTTCCCTTACCTCACATAATTCAATATCCTTCTCCTTGGTGAATACCGAAGAAAATAAATTGTTCAATATCTCCCCCATCTCTTTTGGCTCTGCAGATAGCTGCCCACTCTGTTTCTCCAATGGACCAATTTTATCCCTCGTTATCTTTTTGCTATTAATATAGCTGTAGATTAATAAAGCTTTTTTGTTGCGCGCAATCCAGTCAGCGGAAAGACAATACATGATTACAATTGAGCCATACACAGTGTACAGAGACAGTTCAAGTTCAAGTGAGTTTAATGTCATGTGTCCCTGTATAGGACAATGAAATTCTTGCTTTGCTTCAGCACACAGAACTTAGTAGGTATTTACTACAAAACAGATCAGTGTGTCCATATACCATAATATAAATACTAGACCAAGTGCAGACCCGTTGGGTCTGTTCCCCCAACGTGTGGTTGTGAGGGGGGGAGGCGGCATGCAGCGTCACACACACTAACTATCCCCCCCCCCCGCACTCACGCTAATTACCCCCCTTGATATTATATTAATATTATTAATTTGCTCCTTTTACCCCATAACCACCCTATCTACTGACGCATAGCCCCCAACTTGCAGTCACATCTAGAGGGGGGGGGGGGGACGGGGGTAGAGAGTGAGGGCAGAGAGAGAAGGAGCAGACAGAGAGAGAGGGGAGGAGAGAGAGAGGGTGAGAGTGAGGGGGAGAGAGAGGGGGTGCTGAGAGGGGGGTGAGCGGGAGAGGTGGGGAGCAGAGAGGAGGAGGGAGGGTTGAGGGAAGAGGGTAGGTGGTGTGGAGGGGAGGGGGTTTAAGGGAGGGAGGGAGGGTGAGGGTGGGAGGGTGAGGGAAGGGGGAGAGAGGGGGGAGGGGGGGGAGAGAGAGAGGGGGGAGTGAGAGAGGGGGAAGAGAGAGGGGGAAGAGAGAGGGGGGAGGGGAGAGGGGGGGAGGGGAGAGGTGGGTAGAGGGAAGGGGGGGGGAGGGGGGGGGGGAGGAGAGGGGGAGGGAGAGGAGGGGGAGGGAGAGGAGAGTGGGGCAGAGGAGAGGGGGGGAGAGAAGAGGGGGGGGTGAGGGGAGGGGGGCAGAGGAGAGGGGGGGGGGTAGTGGAGAGTGGTGGAGAGGAGGGGGGAGGAGAGGAGAGGGGGGAGAGAGGAGAGGGGGGAGAGAGGAGAGGGGGTGAGAGGAGGGGGGGAGGAGAGGGGGGAGGAGAGATGGGGAGAGGAGAGAGGGGGGAGAGAGGAGAGGGGGGAGAGGAGAGGGGGGTGAGAGAGGAGAGGAGGGGAGAGGGGAGAGGGAGGTGGGGAGAGAGGGGGGGAGAGGAGAGGGGGGGGAGAGAGGAGAGGGGGGAGAGAGGAGGGGGAAGGAGAGAGGGGGAGAGGAGAGATGGGGAGAGGGGAGAGGGGGGGAGAGGAGATGGGGGGGGGAGGAGAGGGGAGGAGAGTGGGGGGAGAGAGGAGAGGGGCGGAGAGGAGAGGGGGGGGGGAGAGGAGAGGGGAGGAGAGAGGGGGAGAGGGGAGAGGAGAGGGGAGGGGAGAGGGGGGGGGGGAGGAGAGGGGGGGAGAGAGGAGAGGGGGGGGAGACGAGGGGGGGGGGAGGAGAGGGGGAGAGGAGAGGGGGGGGGGGATAGAGGAGGGGAGAGAGAGAGATAAAGGGAGAGAGACGGGGGGAGAGAGAGAGAGAGAGAGAGGAAGAGAGAGGGGCAGAGAGAGAGAGAGAGGGAGAGAGGAGAGAGAGAGAGAGAGAGAGAGAGAGAGAATGCCTTTTTACTCAACCCAAACTCCCCAAACAACTATTTGCAGGCAGTGCTTTTTTTACTCAAACTAACCATAACCATATTTTCATTGTTAAACCACATTAAGGTTACATACTCACAGCTGTGTAGACATTTGTTCAGTCATTCAGAGCTCAAACCTCCATGTTGCAGAGACTGATTGGGGCACACCAGTTCCTGGTTTTATAGTCCCTCCCCCTCCCACCAGCAGGAGCAGCAGAGAGAATGGGGAATTTTGTAAAAGCATTAATATATCTGTCATTTTTCATCGACGGGAACATTCCTCGGCACACATACGGCGGAGGGGGGCTCTGAGCAAGGTGGCCAAAAATGACGGCCGTAGGTGGCGGCGTTCTCTCGGTAATCGCAGCACAGAAGGCCAAAACCGGTCAAGAACAGACTTTTAGTAATATAGATATACACACATGAATAAATAAACTGATCAAGTGCAAATAATAGATAATGGGTTATTAATAATCAGAGTTTTGTCCGAGCCAGGTTTAATAGCCTGATGGCTGTGGGGAAGTAGCTATTCCTGAACCTGGTTGTTGCAGTCTTCAGGCTCCTGTACCTTCTACCTGAAGGTAGCAGGGAGATGAGTGTGTGACCTGGATGGTGTGGGTCTTTGATGATACTGCCAGCCTTTTTGAAGCAGCGACTGCGATAAATCCCCTCGATGGAAGGAATGAGCCGATGATGGACTGGGCAGTGTTTACTACTTTTTGTAGTATTTTCCTCTCCAGGGCGCTCAAGACAGGATAAAGGGAATAACGTTTGGGGCAAGATAAAGTCCAGTGAGTCCAATTGATGAGTGAAAAATTTTCCCCTCAGGTTCCTATTAAATCTTTCCCCTCTCACCTAAACCTATTTTCTACTCTGAAGAAAAAGACTCTAAATATCTCCCCAACATCCTTGCTAACATACTTCCCCCAAATCGTCAGCCACAGTATTGAGTATAGAAGTTGGGAGGTCAAGTTGAAGTTGTATAAGACGTTGGTGAGGCCACGTTCAGAATATTGTGTTCGGTTCTGGGCACCATTTTATAGGAAAGATGTTATCAAGCTGGAAAGTGTACAGAGAAGATTTACCAGGATGGTACCAGGACTCGTGGGCCCGGACTATAGGGTGAGGGTGCGCAGGCTGGGTGTAGGAGGATGAGGGGTGATATTATAGAGGTTTACAAAATACCAGATAGACCCACAGTGTCTCATGCGCATAATAGGGGAATCAAGAACAAGCGGACAAAGATTTAAGGTGAGGGGGAAATATTTCATAGACAATAGACAATAGGTGCAGGAGTAGGTATTTTGGCCCATCGAGCCAGCACCGCCATTCATTGTGATCATGGCTGATCATCCACAATCAGGAACCTGAGGGGTAACATTTTCACACAGAGGGTGGTGGGTGTATGTAACAAGCTGCCAGAGGAGGTAGATTAGGCTGGGATGATTGCAACGTTTGAGAAATAATTAGACAGGTATATGGATAGGACAGGTTTGGAGGGATATGGACCAAAAGCAGGCAGGTGGAACTAGTGTAGATGGGACATGTTGGTTGGTGTGTGCAATATTGGCCGGAGGGCCTGTTTCCATGCTCTGTGACTCTGTGTCTCTGTGACTCTGTGTCTCTGTGTGTGACTGTGACTCTGTGTCTCTGTGACTCTGTGTCTCTGTGTCTCTGCCACTCTGTGACTCTGTGTCTGTGTCTCTGTGACTGTGTGACTGTGTGGGACTCTGTGACTCTGTGACTCTGTGTCTCTGTGACTCTGTGTCTCTGTGACTGTGTCTCTGTGTCTCTGTGTCTCTGTGCGTGCCTCTGTGACTGTGTCTCTGTGACTGTGACTCTGTGTCTCTGTGTCTCTGTGTCTCTGTGTCTCTGTGTCTCTGTGACTCTGTGACTGTGACTCTGTGTCTCTGTGTCTCTGTGTCTCTGTGACTCTGTGCGTGCCTCTGTGACTGTGTCTCTGTGACTGTGACTGTGACTCTGTGTCTCTGTGTCTCTGTGTCTCTGTGTCTCTGTGTCTCTGTGACTCTGTGACTGTGACTCTGTGTCTCTGTGTCTCTGTGTCTCTGTGTCTCTGTGTCTCTGTGCCTCTGTGTCTCTGTGACTCTGTGACTGTGACTCGGTGACTCTGTGTCTCTGTGTCTCTGTGTCTCTGTGTCTCTGTGACTCTGTGTCTCTGTGTCTCTGTGACTCTGTGTGTGACTCTGTGTCTCTGTGTCTCTGTGTCTGTGTGACTGTGCCTCTGTGACTGTGCCTCTGTGACGGTGCCTCTGTGTCTCTGTGTCTCTGCGTCTCTGTCACTCTGTGTCTCTGTGTCTGTGTCTCTGTGACTCTGTGTGACTGTGTGTGACTCTGTGACTCTGTGACTGTGTCTCTGTGTCTCTGTGTCTCTGTGTCTCTGTGTGTGCCTCTGTGACTGTGTCTCTGTGAATCTGTGAGGGGGGGGGTGAGAGAGAAGGGGAGAGAAGGAGAGAGAAGGGGCGAGAAGGGGGAGAGAAGGTGGAGAGCAGGGGGGAGAAGGGGAGAGAAAGGTAGGAGAAGGGGAATGAGGGGGGGGGGGGAGAAGGAGTGGTTAAGGACAATGTAAAGAAGTTTAATACAGTTAGCGGGCATTTTACCTACCGGTGGGTCTTCTAGGTCCTGAAACTCCAATGAGCCAATCAAAATGGCGAAGGAGATTGCCTCTGGCTGCCTTCAACTGCTTGAAAGTAAATAGCGACCCCACTCCACTGCCCTTCGACCTCCTTTAACTAACTACGACTAGCATCACAACCAGCTACGACTACACCTGCGACTAAGAAATTGTCGATTTTTCAAACGGCAACCTATTTTTAGTCGAGGCCGGTTTTAATCATGATGGAAAAAAAAGCAGCAACCTAGAAGAAGCCTCGACCACGCGGAAACCACTTTCGACCATTAGGGAGAGTGACCAAAACCTTGTGGCGACTTTGCGGCGACCATGGGTGGCGGGCAATGTCAACAGAGGTTGCTGTGGAGGTCTCGCAAGTGGGACAGGCCCTTAAGACTCCATGACTCTGTGACTCCTACAACTGGTTACAGATCCGGGTCAGATGCAAGCTGACTGCAGGCGTTATTCAACTTTGTTGTCGTTTCAGGGCATCGTTCTGTGCCGCTACTTTGGGGAAGAGCGCATCACGTTCATTGGGCAGAAGGTGATCGAGCTGGGTTCCGGTACTGGCATAGTGGGCATCCTTGCCATCCTCCTGGGTGAGTGGATCCATCCGATGTGTCTCAATATCCTTCCCCAATCGTTCTCGATGCCTTTTCAAGAGCCCCCAAACTTCTCTCCCACCCCTTCCCAACTCCCTGTTACCCAAAATGCTGGAGTAAAAGGGCGGTTCGGTTGCGCAGCGGGTAGAGCTGCTGCCTCACAGCGCCAGAGACTCGAATATGGGTGCTGTCAGTGCGGAGTTTGCACGTTCTCCCCGTGACCTGCGTGGGTTTTCTCCGAGATCTTCGGTTTCCTCCCACACTCCAAGGACGTACAGACTTGTAGGTCACTTCTTCTGCAGTTGTATTGGGCTCTGGTGAGACCACATCTGGAGTATTGCGTACAGTTTTAGTCTCCTAATTTGAGGAAGGACATCATTGTGATTGAGGCAGTGCAGCGTAGGTTCACGAGATTGATCCCTGGGATGGCGGGACTGTCATATGAGGAAAGATTGAAAAGACTAGGCTTGTATTCACTGGAGTTTAGAAGGATGAGGGGAGATCTTATAGAAACAGATAACATTATAAAAGGACTGGACAAGCTAGATGCAGGAAAAATGTTCCCAATGTTGGGCGAGTCCACAACCAGGGGCCACAGTCTTAGAATAAAGGGGAGGTCGTTTAAGACTGAGGTGAGAAAAAACGTTTTCACCCAGAGAGTTGTGAATTTGTGGAATTCCCTGCCACAGAGGGCAGTGGAGGCCAAATCACTGGATGGATTTAAGAGAGAGTTAGATAGAGCTCTAGGGGCTAGTAGAGTCAGGGGATATGGGGAGAAGGCAGGCACGGGTTATTGATAGGGGACGATCAGCCTTGATCACAATGAATGGCGGTGCTGGCTCGAAGGGCCGAATGGCCTCCTCCTGCACCTATTTTCTATGTTTAATTGGCTTGGTGTAAAAATGTAAAATTGTCCCTAGGATAGTGTAGGATAGTGTTAGCGGGCCCTTCGGCGATCCCCGCACGACCAGCGATCCCCACACTAGGGACGGTTTACACATACACCAAGCCAATTAACCCACAAATCTGTCCGAAGATCTCGGAGAAAACCCACGGGGAGAACGTGTAAACACCGTACAGACAGCACCCCTAGTCGGGGTGGAACCCGGGTCTCTGGCGCCACTAGAATGGTAAAAGCAGATACACGGTTCTCGTTTATTACCTCATCTACATCCCGTGACCCCAAGCACAAATTACCATTATTACAATCGAGCCGTCCACAGTGTACATGTACTGTACATGATCAATGTTCAGTGCAAGATAAAGTCCAGTAAATTCCGATCAAAGATATTCCGAGGTTCACCAATGAGGTCGATAGTAGTTCAGGACTGCTCTCTAGTTGTGGGTAGGATGGTTCCGTTGCCTGATACCAGCTGGGAAGAAACTGTCTCTGAAACTGTCCCGCTGAGTTACTGCAGCATTTTGTGTCTAAACCAGCATCGTTCCTTCCAACACATTTAGTCTACCCTGTCACGTTGGTCTATGCTAACTCACAAAACAGAGATCTGGAGGATCCCAGTGGCAACTTCAGGCAGCATCTGTGGAGGGACATGGACAGGCAACATTTCTGACAGTCACAAGTTCACAAGTTATAGGAGTAGAATTGAGCCATTCGGCCCATCAAGTCCACATCATCATTCAATCATGGCTGATCTCTGCCTCCCAATCGAATTTTCCCGCCTTTTCCCCCAAATCCTTTACACCCGTTCTAATCAAGGATTTGTCTATCTCTGCCTTAAAAATATCCACTGACTTGGCCTCCACAGCCCTCTGTGGCAATGAGATCCACAGATTAACTACCCTCTGACTAAATATGTTTCTCCTCACCTCCTTTCTAAAAGAGCGCCCTTTAATTCTAAGGTTATGACCTCTGGTCCTAGACTCTCCCACTAGTGGAAGCATCCTCTCCACATCCACTCTATCTATGCCTTTCACTATGCTGTGTCGGAAGAAGGGTCTTGAATTGAAACGTCGTCTGTCCATTTATAGAATATAGAACAGGATAGTGTAGGAAGGAACTACAGATACTGGTTTAAACCGAAGATAGACACAAAAAGCTGGAGTAACTCAGCGGGTCAGGCAGCATCTCTGGAGAGAAGGAATATGTGACGTTTATGGTCGAGGCGTCACCAATTCTTTTCCCCCAGAGATACTGTCTGACCCGCTGAGTTACTCCAGCATTTTGTGTCTATAGAGCAGTACAGCACAGGAAGGGGGCCCTTCGGCTCACAATGTTTGTGTCCAACATGATGCCGTGTTAAACTGATCTCATCTGCCTGTCGGTGATCCACATCCCTCTATTTCCTGCACATGTACATGCCTTTCTAAATGCCTCTTCCACGCCAATAGACAATAGACAATAGGTGCAGGAGTAGGCCATTCGGCCCTTCGAGCCAGCACGGCCATTCAATGTGATCATGGCTGATCATCCCCAATCAGTACCCCGTTCCTGCCATCTCTCCATATCCCCTGATCCGCTATCTTTAAGAGCCCTCTTGAAAGCATCCAGAGAACCCGCCTCCACCGCCCTCTGAGGCAGAGAATTTCACACTCACCACTCTCTGTGAGAAAAAGTGTTTCCTTGCCTCCGTTCTAAATGGCTTACTCCTTATTCTTAAACTGTGGACCCTGGTTCTGGACTCCCCCGACATTGGGAATATGTTTCCTGCCTCTAGCATGTCCAAGCCCTTAACAATCTTATATGCTTCAATGAGAAAACCTCTCATCCTTCTAAACTCCAGAGTGTACAAGCTCAGCTGCTCCATTCTCTCAGCATATGACAGTCCCGCCATCCCGGGAATTAACCTTGTAAACCTACGCTGGGCTCCCTCAAAAGCAAGAACGTCCTTCCTCAAATTAGAGGACCAAAACTGCACACAATACTCCAGGTGTGGTCTCACTAGGGCCCTGTACAACTGCTGAAGTACCTATTTGCTCCTATATTCGACGCTCTTGTTATAAAGGCCAACATGCCATTCGCTTTCTTCACTGCCTGCTGTACCTGCATGCTTACTTTCATAGACTGATGAACTAGGACCCGCAGATCCCGTTGTACTTCCCCTTTTCCCAACTTGACGCCATTTAGATAGTAATCTGCCTTCCTGTTTTTGCTGCCAAAGTGGATAACCTCATATTTATCCGCATTAAACTGCATCTGTCTTGCATCAACCCACTTCCCCAACCTGTCCAAGTCACCCTACATTCTCATACGCCGCTATCGTATCTTTCTCCAATGCCACTCCTGGCAGCGTGTTCCAAGCACCCTGCATGTACAAAAACCTGCTCCGCACATCTCCATTGAACTTTCCCTCCCCTAGCCATAGCTTTGCCCTCTAGTGTTCGACATGTACACCCTGGGAAAAAGCTTCTGACTGTTTACAGATCCCCTCAACATATGCTGCCCGTCCATTCTCTGCTAAGGTGGACAGGTGTCTCGACTTGAAACATCTGTCTATTCTCTCCAAAGACATGGAGGTCTCGAACCCAACATGATGTCTTGAAACAAAACATCTGTCTGCCCCCCCACCCCCCAAGATGTTTCCTGCCCATTCCCTCTCCGGGTGCACAAGTGTCTCAACTTAAAACATCTGTCTATCCCCTCCACTGATGGACAGGAGTCTCAACTAGAGACATCTGTACATAGAAACATAGAAACATAGAAAGTAGGTGCGAGAGTAGACCACCAGGTCCGTCGAGCCCGCACCGCCATTCGCTCATGGCTGAACACTAAACAGACACACTTACCCACAAACAGTAGACACAAGACACAGAACACAAGACACTACCCTCCCCTTTATACCGCTATCACCCCTCTCCACCCCAAGAACCGCGTGATCTCCTGGGGGAGGCAAAAAAACGGATAAAAACCCAGGTCCAATTCGGGAAAAAAAATCCGGGAAATTCCTCTCCGACCCCAATCCAGGCGATCGACACATGTCCAGGAGATCACTCAGGTCTTACTATACTAACCATACCTAGGTCCATATCCCTGCCCTCTCCCCGTAGCCCCTTATCCCCTCGGCAGCTAAAAAACCATCTATTTTAGACTTAAATATATTTAACGTTTCTGCTTCCACTGCTCCCTGGGGCAGTGAATTCCATAAATTAACCACCCTCTTGGTGAAGAAGTTCTTCCTCATCTCAGTTTTAAAAGAGCCCCCCCTTATTCTGCAACTATGTCCCCTAGTTCTAGTTTCCCCGATCATTGGGAACATCCTCGGTGCATCCACCCGATCAAGGCCCCTCACGATCTTATATGTTTCAATGAGATCGCCTCTCATTCTCCTAAACTCCAAAGAGTAGAGCTCCAGCTTACTTAACCTTTCCTCATATGTCAATCCCCTCATTGCAGGAATTAATCTTGTAAACCTTCGCTGCACTGCCTCCAGGGCTAGTACATCCTTCCTTAAGTATGGACCCCAGAACTGTACACAGTATTCCAAATGTGGTCTCACTAATATTGTGTACAGCTGCAGCAAGACCTCCGTGTTTTTATACTCAATCCCCCTAGCAATAAAGGCCAAAACTCCATTGGCCTTCCTGATTGCTTGCTGCACCTGCATACTGACTTTTAGTGATTCATGTACTAATACCCCTAGATCCCTTTGCGTTGCATTACAACGCAGCTCCTCCTCATTTAGAAAATAACTTGCCCTATCATTTTTTTCCCAAAGTGAATGACTTCACATTTATTAGTATTAAATTTCATCTGCCAAGTTGTTGCCCACTCACCTAGCTTATCTATATCCATTTGCAGACTCTTCCTATCCTCCTCATCCCCAACTTTTCCTCCCATTTTTGTATCGTCCGCAAATTTTGATATATTACACTTGGTTCCCTCCTCCAAATCATTTATATAAATTGTGAACAACTGGGGTCCCAGCACCGACCCTTGCGGAACCCCGCTAGTTACCGGTTGCCATCCCGAGTATGAACCATTTATCCCCACTCTCTGCTTCCTATTTGTCAGCCAATCCTCTACCCATGCTAATATATTACCCCCAATCCCATAATTTTTTATTTTTAGCAATAGTCTCTTATGTGGCACCTTGTCAAAAGCCTTTTGGAAGTCCAAGTATACCACATCCACCGGTTCCCCTTTATCCACCCGGGTTGTTACTTCCTCAAAGAATTCGAGCAGATTCGTTAAACAGGATTTCCCCTTCACAAAACCATGCTGGTTCTGTCCGATGAAGTCATGTTTATCCAAGTGCCCCGTTAGTGTTTCTTTAATAATTGTCTCTAACATTTTACCCACCACCGATGTTAGGCTAACCGGTCTATAGTTACCCGCCTTCTGTCTACTTCCTTTTTTAAATATAGGTGTTACATTGGCCATTTTCCAATCCACTGGGACCGTTCCTGCCTCCAGGGAGTTTTGGAAAATTATCACCAATGCATCCACACTCCCCACCGCTATCTCCCTCAAGACCCTTGGATGTAATCCATCAGGCCCAGGGGATTTATCCTCCTTCAGTCTCATTAATTTCCCTAATACCACCTCCTTGGTGATCTTAATAGTATTTAGCTCCTCCATTCCTACCGCCCCCTGTTTATCCAGCGTTGGAATATTTTTTGTGTCTTCTATGGTGAAGACTGATACAAAATACTCGTTTAATGCCTTTGCCATTTCCATGTTCCCCACCAACAACTCTCCAGTCTCACCCTCCAATGGACCAACGTTCACCTTAGCCACCCTTTTTCTTTTTATATAGCTATAAAAACTCTTACTATTAGTTTTTATGTTGTTCGCTAAATTCCTTTCATAGTCTATTTTCCCCGTCTTAATTAATCTCTTAGTTATTCTTTGCTGACCTTTAAATGCTTCCCAATCCTCTACCCTCCCACTATCTCTGGCTACCTTATATGCCCTTGCCTTCAGCCGAATACTATCCTTTATAGTTTTACTGAGCCATGGCTGACTGTTCTTACCCTTACCCCTTTTTTTCTTCATAGGAATAAATTTTTCTTGAAGGTTATACAGTAGATCCTTAAACGTACACCACTGCTCATGTACCGTCTTATTCTTGAGTCTGCTATCCCAGTCAACTTTGATCAGCTCAGTCCTCATACCTTCATAATCCCCCTTATTTAGACTAAGCACCCTAGCCTGAGTTTCAACCTGCTCCCCTTCTATTTGAATATGGAATTCGACCATATTGTGGGCACTTGTTCCCAACGAGTCCCTAACTATGACATTTTTAATCAATCCTGCTTCATTACACAGGACCAGATCCAAGATTGCCTCCCCCCTTGTCGGTTCTGTGACATACTGTTCTAGGAACCCGTCTCTAATACATTCTATAAACTCTTCCTCTAGTCTACCCTGCCCAGTTTGGTTTGCCCAATTAATATGAAAATTGAAGTCCCCCATGATTACAGCAGTTCCCTTTTTACATGCGTCAACTATTTGCAGATTTATGTTCTGACTAACAGCGTCACAGCTATTTGGAGGTCTATAAATTACACCCACTAGTGTTTTTTTCCCCTTGTTATTCTCTATCTGTACCCAAGCTGTTTCACTATCCTGATCCTTCAACGCAATATCCTTCCTCTCTACTGCCGTTATTCCCTCCCTTATTAAATTTACATTTCCTGCCCAGGTGGACAGGTGCCTTGACTTGAAACATCTGTCCATCCCATCCCCGGATGTTGCATGTACATCCCCTCCCCAGGTACACAGGTGTCTCAACTCGAAACATCTGTCCATTCCCTCTCTAAGTGGGCAGATGTATTGACTTGAAACATCTGTCCATTACCTCCACAGATGGACAGGTGTCTTAACTTAAAACATAGAAACATTGAAAATAGGTGCAAGAGGAGGCCATTTGGCCCTTCGAGCCTGCACCGCCATTCATTGTGTTCATGGCTGATCATCCACAATCAGTAACCCGTGCCTGCCTTCTCCCCATATCCCGTGATTCAGCTAGACCCTAGAGCTCTATCTAACTTTTAAATTCATCCAGTGAATTGGACAGATGTCTTGACCATCCCCTCCCCAGGGTGGTCGGATATCTTGACTTGAAACATCTGTCTATCCCCTCCAAAGATGGGCAGATGCCTTGACTTGAAACATCTGTCCATGCCATCCCCAGATGTTGCCTTCCATGCGCCCCCCCAGGTGCATGGGTGTGTGGACACAAAACATCTGTCCAATCCTTCAAAGATGAACTGGTGTTTCAACTCAAGACATCTGTCCATTCCCACTCTGATTGGGCAGATGCCTTGACTTGAATCATCTGGCCATTTCCTCCTCAGATGGACAGGTGTCTTGACTTGAAACATCTGTCCATCCACTCCAAAGATGGGCAGGTGTCGCAAATCAAATATCTGTCCATCCCCTCCCCTGATGTTGCCTTCCATTCCCTCCCCAGGTGGACAGGTGCCTTGACTAAACATATGTCTATTACCTCCCCTGAAAGACAGATGTCTCAACTTGAAACATCTGTCCATTCCCTCCCCAGATGTTGCCTGTCCATTCCCTCCCCAGGTGGACAGGTATCTTGATTCGAAACATCTGTTCATTCCCTCCCCAGATATTGCTTGTCTATTCCTTCCCCACATGACCACGTGTCTCAACTCAAAACATCTGTCCATCACCTCCCCAGAGAGACAGGTGTCTTGACTAAACATCTGTCCATTCCCTCCGTAGATGTTGCCTGTCCATTCCCACTCAAGGCGGATAGGTGTCTCAACTCAAGACATCCGTCCATTCCCTTTCCAGATGTACATTTGTCTCGACCTGAAACATCTGTCCATTACCCCCGCAGTCGTTGCCTGTCCATGTCCTCCTCAGGTGCTCAGGTGCCTTACTTCGAAGCATCTCTGCATTCCCTCTCTGTGGGCAGATGTCTTGACTTGAAAAATCTGTCCGTTTTCTCCTTAGATGGACAGGTGTGTTGACTTGAAACATCTGTCCCTTATCTCCAAGGATGGACTGGTGTCTCAATTGGAAATATCTGTCAATTCCCTTCAAAGATGGGCACATGCCTTGACTCAAAACATCTGTCCATTCTCTCCCCAGATGTTGCCTGTACATTCTCTTCCCAGGTGGACAGGTGTCTCAACTTGAAGCATCCGTCTATCCCCTTCAAAGATGGACAGGTATCTTGACTGAAAACATCTGTCCATTCCCTCTCCAAATGATGCCTGTCCAGTCCTTTCCCTGAAGGACAGATGTCTTGATTTGAAACATCTGACCATCCCCTCAAAGATGGACAGGTGTTCCAACGTGGAACATCAGTCCATTCAATCCAAATATAGACAGGTGTCTCAACTTGAACCACCTGTCCATTCCCTCCCCAGATGTTGCCTGTCCATTCCCCACCACAGATAGACAGATGTCCCGACCCGAAACGTCACCGGCCCATTCCCTCCACGGATGCTGCCCGCGCCATTGCTTCCCCCGACACCTTGCGCCTTGGCTGGCGAGTCCCTGAGTGCACGTAGCTCCCCGCGGGGTGGGGCGCGACTGTTTGAGGAAGCAGTGAATGACGGGTGCGCTCGCTCGCTGTTTGGCAGGGGGAGAGGTGACCTTGACCGACAAGCCCGAGGTTCTGGGTCAGATCGAGCATAACGTGGCCAGAAACGTATCGCCTTCCATGATCCCCCGCCCCAAGGTGGCCGCGCTGTCTTGGGGCGAGGACGAGGATCAGTTCCCCAGGGACTACGACATCATCCTGGGCTCCGACATAGTCTACCGGCCACGCTCCTTCCTCCTGCTGCTGAAGACTCTCAAGCACCTGAGCGATCGGCGGACCGTCATCTACCTCAGCTCCGCCATGAGCGAGAAGATGGGGGCCGTGGAATTCCACGCCACCCTCCTGCCCGAGCTCTTCCATTGCGAGCTGGTCTACCAGGCCCCAAACCTCGAGGTCAACATCTACAGGGTCACCAGGAAAAGCTCCACCTACTAAAGGGCAAGGACTGCGGAGACAGGCCCTTCGGCCCGACTCGCCCCTGCTGGCCGACACACTCCAGGGAACGAAAAAGAAGCCCAACCTCTCACTCCTTATAAACCGTGGCTCTTGGGAAGAACTGTCCAACCAATAAATTATATTCTTAATATGTATTGCCCAATAATAATACAAAAAGTTCGGAAGTGAAAGTCCCCCAACGTCTTTGGGTTTACACAGGTGTTTTCTTTGAATTCTATGTGATCTATAGTCCCAAATAAAGTTGGTAATATTAGAGTCTAGTTTTTTGAAAAAAAGTTTTGGTATATATAATGGTATAGATTGAAATAGGTATAATATTTGTGGTTAAAAAAAAAATCATTTTTATAGCATTTATTCTGCCTATTAACGACAACGGGAGTGTTTACCAGAATTTAATAAACGCGTTCAGTTTATTTAATAACGGCATAAAATTAGCATTAAATAATGATTTGTATTTTCAAGTAATTTGGATATCCAAATATTTAAATTTTTCTGTTGCAATTTTAAAGGGGCATTTTAATGTGTCGATTCTTGAGGTTTTAACGTCATGATTTCACTTTTATTCCAATTTATTCTGTATCCTGAAAAAGAACCGAATTCCTCTATTAAATGTAATACGTTTGGAATGCTCGTTTGTGAATTTGTAATATATAAAAGTTAATCATCTGCGTATAATGAAATTTTATTATTTGATTCCTTAGTATTATATCCCCGAATATTCGGATGAATTCTTACACTTTCAGCCAGAGGCTCTATCATTAGGGCAAATAGCAGGGGTGATAATACACATCCCTGCCTATTGCCCCTCGATAATTGAAATGTTGGAGATAGCATATTATTAGTTAATATTCTTGCCGTCGGTTTATCATATAATAATTTTACCCATACAATTAAATTCTCTCCCATATTAAATTTTTGAAGTACTTAGTATAAATACTGACACTCTACCTGATCAAATGCTTTCTCTGCGTCCAGAAAAACAATTGATATATCTTCTTCTTCCGTTTTATGTGAGTACATTATATTAAACAGGCGTCTCAAATTATTAAATGATTGTCTTTTAGGTAGAAACCCCGTTTGATCTGGATTTATCAATTTACTAATGTATTTACTCAATCTTCTTGCTAAGGTCTTTGCTAAAATTTTCTGATCTGTATGTAAAAGTGATATAGCTCTGTATGAGCCCGATTCCTCTAAATCTTTATCTTTTTTTGGTATATGCGTAATAGTTGATTCAGCTAATGTTTCTGGTAGTTTATTTTCTTTAAAAGCGTGAGTGTATAATTTAAGTAAACGTGGCGCCGTTATCTCGTGAAATCTTTTGTAAAATTCATTGCTAAAACCACCTGGTCCAGGCGTCTTACCATTTTGCAATGATTTTATTGTTTCACCTATTTCTTCAAGTGTAATCTGAGCTCCTAATTCCTCTTGTTCCGAGAGTTTTGGAAGATTACAGTTATCTAAAAAATGTATAATTTTACTATCTTCTATTTTAGTTTTTGATGTATATAGATTTTGATAAAATTGAGCAAATCTTTTATTAATATCCTTAGGTAATGTTAGTAATTCACCTTTCTCTGATTAAATTTTAGTGATAGTATTTTCCTTTTCTTGTTTTTTCAGTTGACGAGCTAAGAGTTTATGTGTCTTATCACCAAATTCAAAATGTTCCTGTTTTGTTATTTGGAATAATCTTACTACTCTTGCCGATAAAATTCGATTAAGTTTAAATGTCAATAGTATTATCTTATTATGTTTATCTGTAGTTGGATCTTTGGCATTATCTAACTCTAATTGTCTAATTTCCTGTTCTAACATCAGTTGTTCTGTCTTATTCTTTTTATTTTGGAAAATTTGGTATGAGATTATAACTCCTCTAATAAATGCCTTGAAAGTTTCCCATAATAAAGAAGGTGAAATACCTGGTGTCTCATTTGTCTCAAAAAAATTTCATTTGTTGTTTTAGATATTTATAACCTTGTGGGTTGTTTAAGGTTTGTGCGTTAAACCTCCAGAAAGATTTTTTACCCGGCATTCCCTCAAATTTTAATAGAAAAGTCAACGGGGGGTGATCAGAAATAATATTATTGTGGTATTTAGGATTGATCGTATATGGAATTAATTTTGTATCCACTAAGAAGTAATCAATTCGTGAATAAGTTTTATGTACCGATGAGTAAAACGAATATTCCGTTCCAGTTGGATTAGCAGTTCTCCATACCTGTTATATTAGTTTTTTTATATATGTATTTAGAAGTTCACTAGTCTTAGATTTTAAGTTACCCCTCCTTTGTTTTACAGATTTGTTTAAATACGGGCCTAAAACGCAATTGAAATCCCCCCCTATTATTACATTTTGGTAATTATACTCTGATATTATATCCAGAATTTTATTTAAAAATTGGGGGTTATCAAAATTCGGAGCGTAAATATTTATCATAGTCAATGGGGTGGAGTAAATTTCTCCCGAAACTATAATATACCTTCCCTCTTTATCTGATATAGTATTCTTTAATTTAAATGGTATACATTTTTGAATAATAATAGCTGTACCTCTAGCTTTAGAAGTTAATGAAGAATAATAGTTTGCCTTCAATCTCATCTGTGTTTGTTGTTTCATGTGTGTTTCCTGCAAAAAGGTTATGTCCGAATTTAGTGATTTTAATTGGGTCAAAATCTTGCCCCTCTTAATTGGTTCATTGGCATCCCTAATGTTCCAGCTGCAGAATGTAATTCCTCCGTTCTTTATTTGTCTATCGTCTTGCATTATAAATCTGTTTGGTATTTTGATTCATATGGTGCAGCCAAATACCTCAGAACCCTGGGTGTTGGGTGATTATCCCGAACTTTTAGAGTTATTTTGCATCTCCTTCCTCTATTATACCTTAATAAAAAAGAAAAAGAAAGCATGTGTTGTGATATTAATTAAAAAAAATAACAAATAAGAGTCGTGGTAGTAAATTAAAAAAAAAGTGATATTAAGGTGTCTAAGAGAAGATACCTTAAAAACAAAAAAACACCTAAGGTGGGGACAAATTTGTAGACTTCCGTTGTTGATGTTGTACATTGAGCTCCGTCCCCTTAGCAGAGTATCGTGAAAGGCTGCGGGCCGTTTTCATATTCTTTTAAAATTTATCTAACCAGAGCAGATAAAAACAGAAGAGACTTCAGAAAGAGATGGAAAAAAACCAAAGAATAAAACAAAAACGTATGTTCAATTCTGTATGTATATATGCATTTCCAATTTATCTAGCATTAATCTGGTCTAAACTTTACCATATGTAAGTTATACCTCATACACCCGAAGTTATTACATTATATCCATGTCTTTATCTTAAGTACAAGCAGGTTCCAAGGGGTTAAACAGAGCCAAGCATCTGGATCTTTTCCAAGTGTATGATGCTCCTCCCTCCTTCACACGCGGTTATATTGTTAGTATTATTATGAACATTTTCGTTAATTACAGTATATTAGTTTATATCATCAATTTTAGTTCATTTCCTTTAAACGATGTTAAAATTATTTAATAATATTTGTATAAGTTCCCCTTATCCCCCCCACCCCCCGCTCCGTTGGTTAGTCATATTTAAAATTACATTAAAAGAAGATTAGTATCATTAAGTTTGTTAGATTATTTAATTATTTAATATTAAGATATAATAATTAAAGATTTTCTTAAATCAGCAGATTTTTATATTCCAGTCGGCTTATGTTTCTTTCCATGTCCCTCAATTTTAATTCTGTATCTTCGACTTCCCTTTTGTTTATCTTTAAGTTTTCCATTCAAGGTGAAACATGGACTGCGCTCGAAAACACATTCCAGACAGATAAGCATGTCTGGTAACTGACTGGAAAAGTTCCATTGGAGCAAAGTCTTATATTGAAAAGTTTAATCTTCAGCGTTCTCCTCTATTTTCTTTACGATATATTGTGCGTACTTAAATGCCAGTTCTGGATCCGTAAAGCAGCGTTCAATAGAATTATAAGTAATCTCCATTTTTGCAGGATATATCACCCCATAACTCACCTTGGGGTTTCCTTTCAGAATATTTCTTGTCTTTGTAAACAAGATCCTTTTTTCGACAATTTCATGGGAATAACCACGAAAGAATCTAATATTGTCCCCGGAGAATGTAAGATTCACACCATGAGGAATCATCTTCAATATATTTTCCAGTGTAGAGATGTTGAGAAATTTTACTATCATCTGTCTCGGGGGGGGGGGGGGGGGGGGGGGGGGGGGGGCATTTGGTCCTTTTTGGAAATGTCCTACCCGATGAGCCACATCTATCCTTGGGTTTTCCGGCAGTTTAAAATCTTCTTTAAGTAAGTTGGGAACAAAATCACGTGTTTGAGTTCCACGCTCTCGTCCCTCCTGTACTCCAACAATTCTTAAATTCTGCCTACTCGACCTCTCTTCCAAGTCCAGACATTTATCAGTCATTTTAACCAGTTGCTCCCCAACAGATTCTTGTACTTTTTTCAGACTCGTTATTTCCTGAGCCATCTCATTCATTACAATCTCCATATCTTCCATCAACTTATCAGACTTTTTCATATAATCTTCTCAAATTTCTTATCTTTTTCCATTCTGGCAAATTCTGCCGTTGACTTTTTTTATCAAGATCCTTAAACTGCTTCTTCAAAGAAATGTGCAGCTCCTTTAATTATCCACAAGCAGTGTAAATTTTTTTAGAAAGATTATTCTCCAATTTAGAGAGATTATTCTCCTATGTAATGTTCATTGGGGGCGCTGCAAGCCGGCACCCTGTCAGTAGCGTGTCCGTTTCCCCCCAACTTTTTTTGTTTTTTTAGTATGTTTAAAAGTATTTTTTTATGTTTCTTTGTGTGTCTTGTGTGGGGGGTGTTGTGTGTGTGTGTGTGTGTGTGGGGGGGGGGTGAGGGGGAAACCGTTTCGGTCGCCTCCTCCATGGAGAGGCGACTTTTTCCAGGTCGCCTCCCCCGTGGCCTAACAACGAGGATCGGGCGGCCTTTCCCGGAGACGCGCCCGGGGCTTCAGCGGCGGGTGCAGCGTTGACTCTCGGCGTGGAGCGGGCGAGCCCTCGCTGGGGCTCGCCGGAGGGGAGCGCTCCGTTTCGCTGGCCCGCGGCAGCCGGCAGCCTGAAGCCACGGTCTGCAGAGTTTCAGCTGGCGCGGCGTCTACACCCCCGGGATCCCTCGTGGGGGACCCGGGAGAAGAAGGAGCTTCCACCGCCGGCCCGCGGTCAACTTCTACAGCGGACCCGGCGTGGAATTAAGTGGCTTTTTCACGGGGCGACATGACGCAAGAGTGAACCAGAGTTTAACATCGTGGGAACCTCGTGCGATAACAGTACGGCATTCGTGGACCACCGTGGACCACCGTTGGGGCTTACGGCAGGCAATCGTGTATCTTGGTCACTCGGGAGAAAATTCAAGAAAATTTGAATTTCTCCAAGAGTGACTTGTACACTTGTGGGTAAGCATTGCAACATTGTATGAACATAGTGGCCAGTGCGATATCCGTAATAACTCTTGCGGGTACCGTGGGAACTCCTGCGAACGGTGAGTAACTGAGCAGTTTGATTGTCAGTGCTTGTTTTACCTCATTGTTAAATAAATATATTTTTTACTATCAGATTGATGTCAGCAATTCTTCATTAACACATTACTACAAGATGAATGTCTCTAATGTTATAATCCCTCTCATGCTGAAACACAAAATAGTTGAAGGGAGGTGAAATAATCACATTTTCATTATTTTTCATTTTTGAGTGTTCAGGTACCTCACTTGCTGAGCTATTTTACTCCAGCAGTTTGTGTCTCTTTTTGTCTAAAGCAGTTTCTAAGACTGTAGGAACTCCTCGGGCCAGGCAGCATCTACGGAGGGAAATGGACATGCGACCCTTTCTTCAGGCTGCCTTATCTCTCCCCCCTACTCCCACCCACACACACAAATGCTGGAGAAACTCAGCGGGTGCAGCAGCATCTATGGAACGAAGGAAATAGGCAACGTTTCGGCCCGAAACGTTGCCTACTTCCTTCGCTCCATAGATGCTGCTGCACCCGCTGAGTTTCTCCAGCATTATTGTGTACCTTCGATTTTCCAGCATCTGCAGTTCCTTCTTAAACACAAATGCACCGAGTTCCTCCAGCATTTCGTGTTTTGCTCAGTATTCCAGCATCCGCTGTCTCCCGCGTCTCCAATAAATCAAAATTTATGTTGCATTTCTCGTCCTGAATTTTCGTCGCTTTTCGTGTCCTGAATTTACGTCGCCTTTGGCATTTTGAATTTTGGTCGCATTTCGCGCCCTGAATTTTCGTCACTTTTTGCATGCTGAATTTTCGTTGCTTTTCGCACGCTGAATTTTTGTCGCTTTTTGTGTGCTGAAATTTCGTTGCTTTTCACGTCCTGAATTTTCTTCGCTTTCCACGTGCTGAATTTTCGTCACTTTTCATGTCCTGAAGGTTCGTCACTTTTCGTGTACCGAAATGTTGTCACTTTTCGAGTCCTGAACTTTTGTCGCTTTTTATATCCTGAATTTCGTCGCCTTTCGCGTCCTGAATTTTCGGCACTTTTCATGTGTTGAACATTTGTCATTTTTTGCCTACTGAATTTTCGTCCCTTTTCTTGTGCTGAAATATCGTTGCTTTTCACGTCCTGAAATTTAGTTGCATTTTACATCCTGAATTTCTGTCGCATTTCACGCCCTGAATTTTTATCACATTTCATGTTCTGAATTTTCGTCGCTTTATGCGTCCTGAAGTTTCGTCGATTTTTGCGTCCTGAATTTACATCGCTTTTTGTGTGCTGAATTTTCGTCGCTTTTCCCATCCTGATTTTTTGTCGCCTTTTACGTGCTGAATTTTCATCGCTTTTCACAGGCAGAATTTTCGTTGCTTTTCACGTCCTGAAATTTCGTCGCTTTTCACGTCCTGAAATTTCGTCGCTTTATGCGTCCTGAAGTTTCGTTGCTTTTCGCGTCTGGAAATTTCGTTGCTTTACGCATCCTGAAATTTCATCGCCTTTTGCATCCTGAATTTACATTGGTTTTGGCGTTTTGAATGTTCGTCGCCTTTTGTATCATGAATTTTCGTCGCTTTTTGCGTGCTGAATTTTCCTCGCTTTTCGCATGCCGAAATTTCGTCCTTTTTCCTGCGCTGAAATGTCATCACATATGGGCTGAAATCTCGTCACTTTATGCATCCTGAAATTTCGTCGCTTTTCTCGTCCTGAATTTACGTAGTTTTTGGCATTTCGAATTTTCGCCGCCTTTCGCGTACTGAATTTTTGTCACTTTTCGTGTGCTGAATTATTGTCGCTTTTTGCGTGCTGAATTTTCATCGCTTTACACAGGCTGAATTTTCGTCCATTTTCCTGCGCTGAAATTTCATCACATATGGGCTGAAATCTCGTCACTTTATGCATCCTGAAATTTCGTCGCTTTTCTCGTCCTGAATTTACGTAGTTTTTGGCGTTTCGAATTTTCGCCGCCTTTCGCGTACTGAATTTTTGTCACTTTTCGTGTGCTGAATTATTGTCGCTTTTTGCGTTATGAATTTTCATCGCTTTACACAGGCTGAATTTTCGTCACTTTTCATGTGCTGAAATGCGCTTTTGACTTCCTGAAATTTCATCCCTTTATGCGTCCTGAAGTTTTGGCGCTTTTCTCATCCTGAAATTTTGTCGCTTTACGCATCCTGAAATGCCGCCCCTTTTTGCATCCTGAATTTACTTTGCTTTTTGTGTTTTGAATTTTCGTTCCCTTTCGCGTCCTGAAGTTTCGACTCTTTTTGCGTGCAGAATTTTTGTTGCTTTTTGCATGCTGAATTTCCTCGCTTTTCACATGCTGAAATTTCGTCGTTTTTCCTGTGCTGAAATCTCATCACCTAAATCCCCCTCCCATTTACATGCCCTACCCTAAATCCACATTTACAGGCACCCTTCCCAAATCCCCCCTTTTTCAAGGCACCCCCCCTACATCTAGCTAGCATTATGCGTCATGTAATTTTGTCGCTTTTCGTGTCCTGAATTTACGTCGCCTTTGGCATTTTGAATTTTGGTCGCATTTCGCGTCCTGAATTTTCGTCATTTTTTGCATGCTGAATTTTCGTTGCTTTTTGCATGCTGAATTTTTGTCGCATTTTGTGTGCTGAAATTTCGGCACTTTTTGTGTGCTGAAATTTCGGCGCTTTTCACGTCCTGAAATCTCGCCGCTTTTCACGTCCTGAATTTTCGTCGCTTTTCACGTGCTGAATTTTTGTCGCTTTTTGCCTACAGAATATTAATCGGTTTCACAGGCTGAATTTTCGTCGCTTTTCTCGTCCTGAAATTTCATCGCTTTACGTGTCCTGAAATTTCGACGCTTTTTGAATCCTGAATTTACATTGCTTTTGGTGTTTTGAATTTTTGTCGCCTTTCGCACCCTGAATTTTAGTCGCCTTTTGTATGCTGAAATTTCGCCACTTTTCACGACCAGAAGGTTCGTCGCTTTTCGCATCCTGAATTTTCATCACTTTTTGCATGCTGATATTTTGGTCTCCTTTTTTGTGCTAAAATCTCGTCGCATTTCACGTCCTGAAATGTTGTCCCTTTTCATCTCCTGACATTTTCTCCCTTTTCAAGTACTGAATGTTAGTCGCTTTATGCGTCCAAAAGTTTCCTTCAGAATTTTCGTACCTTTCCCCATCCTGAATTTTCATACCTTTCAGCTTCCTGAATTTTCATCCCGTTTCGCATCTAAATGTTTGTCACGTTCCATGTCCTCAATTTTTGTGTGCTAAATTTTGGTCGCTTTTGCCATGCTGAATTTTCATTGCTTTTCACGTCATAAAGGTTCCTCACTTTTCGTGTGCTGTATTTTCGTCGCTTTTCGCAGGCTGAATTTTCGTCGTTTTCGTGTGCTGAAATTTCTTCGCTTTTCACATTCTGAAATTTCGTCGTATTTTTCTTCATGTAATTTATGTTGCATTTCTCGTCCTGAATTTTCTGCACTTTTTGTGTCCTGAATTTCCGTCGCTCTTCCCATTTTGAATTTTTGTGGCTTTTCGCGACCTGAAGGTTCGGTGCTTTTCGCGTGCTGAATTTTCGTCGCTTTTCATGTCCTGAAGGTGCGTCACTTTTCACGTGCTGATTTTTTGTGGCTTTCCGTGTGTTGAAATTTCGCTTTTCGCATCCTGAAATTTCATCGCATTTTGCGTCCTCAAATTTCGTCGCTTTTTGCGAGCTTAATTTTCGTTGCAATTCACGACCAGAAGTTTCATCGCTTTTTGCATGCTGAATTTTCATCACTTTTCGCATGGTGAATTTATGTCGCTTTTCGTGTGCTGAAATTTTGTTGCTTTTCACCTCCTAAAATTTTGTCGCATTTCGTGTCCTGAATTTTTGTCGCATTTCACGTTCTGAATTTTCATTGCTTTTAGTGTCCTGAATTTTCATTGCTTTTAGTGTCCTGAATTTTCATCGCTTTTAGTGTCCTGAATTTTCATCACTTTTTGCATCCTGGAGGTTCATTACTTTTCGTGTGCTGAATTTTTGGTGCTTTTCACATGCTGAATTTTCGTGGCATATCCTGTGCTGAAATTTTGTCGCTTATCGTGTCCTGTAATTTCGTCGCTTTATGCATCCTGAATTTTTGTTGCTTTTCGTGTGCCGAATTTTCATTGCTTTTTGCGTCCTGCAGGTTCGTGACTTTTTGTGTGTTGAATTTTCATTACTTTTCGCAGGCTGAATTTGTCTCTTTTCACGTCCTGATTTTACATCGCTTTCCATGTGCTGAATGTTTGTCGCTTTTCACGTCCTGTTTTTACGTTGCTTTTCATGTGCTGAATTTTCGTCGTTTTTCGCGTGCTGAAATTTTGTCGTTTTTCGTAAGCTGAAATTTTGTCACTTTTTGCGTGCTTCGTTTTCATCGCTTTTCACGTCCTGAAGGTTTGTCGCTTTTCACGTCCTGAATGTTCGTCCCCTTTCGCGTGCTGGATTTTTTTCATTTCTCGCGTTCTGAATTTACGTCACTTTTTGTGTGCTGATTTTTTTCCGCATTTCGCATGTTGAATTTTGTCGCTTTGCACATGCTGAGTTTGCGTCGCTTTTCATGTTGAATTTTCTTCCCTTTTCACGTGCTGAATATTTCGTCACTTTTCACGTTCTTAAATTTCCTCACTTTTCACATGCTGAATTTTCATCTCTTTTCGCGTCCTGAATTTTCGTTGTTTTCGCATGTTGAAATTTCATCGCTATTCACGTTCTGAAATGTTGTCATTTTCGCGTGCTGAATTTTCGTCACTTTTAGCATGCTGAATTTTTTGTTGGTTTTAGCGTCCTCAAGGTTCCTCACTTTTGTTGTTTTTGCAGGCTGAATTTTCGTCACTTTTCGCATGATGAAATTTCAGCATTGGTTTTAGCATCCTGAAGGTTCCTCACTTTTCGCGTGCTGAAATTTCGTCGCATTTCACGTGCTGAATTTTCGTTGTTTTTAGCGTCCTGAAGGTTCCTCACTTTTGTCGCTTTTCGCAGGCTGAATTTTAGTCACTTTTCGCATGATGAAATTTCGTCGCTACTCACGTTCTGAAATGTTATCAATTTTTGCGTGCTGAATTTTTGTCGCATTTTGCGTGCTGAATTTTCGTTGGTTTTAGCGTCCTGAAGGTTCCTCACTTTTGTTGCTTTTGCAGGCTGAATTTTCATCACTTTTCGCATGATGAAATTTCGGCGTTGGTTTTAGCATCCTGAAGGTTCCTCACTTTTCGCGTGCTGAAATGTTGTCGCTTTTCATGTGCTGAATTTTCGTCACTTTTTGCGTGCTTTATTTTCAGCGCTTTTCACGTCCTGAAGGTTCGTCGCTTTTTGCATGCTGAATTTTTGTCGATTTTTGCATGCTGAATTTTTGTCGCTTTTCACGTTCTGAAATTTCGTCACTTTTCAAGTGCTGAATTTACGTTGCTTTTCGCGTGCTGAATTTTCATTGCTTTTAACAGGCTGAATTTTCGTCGCTTTTCACATGCTGACATTTCATCGTTATTCACGTTCTGAAGTGTTGTCAATTTTCTCGTGCTGAATTTTCGGCGCTTTTCACGTCCCGATTTGCGTCGCTTTTTGCATACTGATGTTTTGTCGCTTTTCGCGTCCTGAAGCTACGTCGCTTTTCATGTGCTGAATTTTCGTCGCTTTTCACGTTCTGAAATTTAGTCACTTTTCGCGTGCTGAATTTTCGTCGCATTTCGTGTCTAGAACATTTGTCGCTTTTCGCGTGCTGAATTTTCGTCGCTTTTCAAATCCTGATATTTCGTCGCTTTATGTCCTGAATTTTCGTTGCATTTCGCGTCTAGAACATTTGTCGCTTTTTGCATACTGATGTTTTGTCGCTTTTCGCATCCTGAAGCTTCATCGCTATTCGCGTGCTGAATTTTGGCTGCTTTTAACAGGCTGAATTTTCGTCCCCTTTCGCGTGCTGGATTTTTCGTCGTTTTTCGTATCCAGAATGTTTGTAGTTTTCGCGTGCTGAATTTTCATCACTTTTCACATGATGAATTTTCATCACTTTTTGCGTTCTTCATTTTCATCGCTTTTCACGTCCTGAAGGTTCGTCGCTTTTCCCATGCAGAAATTTTGTCGCATTTCAAATCCTGATATTTCGTCGCTTTATGTGTCCTGAGGTTTCGTCGCTTTTCATGTGCTGAATTGATGTCGAATTTCACATGCTGAATTTTCGTCGCTTTTCACGTGCTGAATTTTTGTCGATTTTCACATGCTGAATTTTCGTCGCTTTTCGCACGCTGAATTTTCATCGCTTTTCGCTTGATTCATTTTCATCGCTTGTCGCTTCCTGAAGGTTTGTTGCTTTTTGCATGCTGAAATTTCGTCGCTTTTTGCGTGCTTCCTTTTCATTGCATTTCAAATCCTGAAGGTTCGTCGCTTTTCGCCTGCGGAATTTTCGTCCCATTTTGCGTGCTGGATTTTTGACGCTTCTCGCGTCCTGAATTTACGTCGCTTTTCGTGTGCTGATTTTTTTGTCGCATTTTGCATGCTGACTTTTTGTCGTTTTTCACACGCTGAGCTTGCGTCGCTTTTCGCATGTTGAATTTTCATCGCTTCCGGTGGCGCCATGCTGGACTAGCAGTCGCAACTTTTAGCTCAGCTGCTGTAAAAACGCGATTTTTCGCGTTAAAATCGGGTCTGGAAGTCGGGACCAATTCAAAAATTCACCGGAGCCCCGGGACGTCGCGCTGATGACGTCTTCAGTAAGCGATGCGATTTAAAACGGAGGAAAATGACTTTAAATGAAAAAAAACATCTCCAGCTCAGAGCCCTGAGAGAACAATCTCAAAACTGCTGAAAACACAGAAAACTGAAGAACAGACCTCTGAAGTGGATTCTGGAATGGCTACAAGATCCAAGACTGAGATGGCTACTAATGAGAAAAATGAAATGGAGGAGATAAAGAATTCGGTAAGAGAATTGACAAAGGATATTGAGGCTGGAAACTCAAAAATGATGGAAAATATTAATGTTAAATCGATGGAAAATATGTCAAACATTAATGCTGGTAATCAAAAAATTATTGACTGCATTGGTATTATACAAAAACGAATTGAGGATGTGCATGAAGAGCTAATGGGGAGAATTAAGAAAGGCGAAGAAGAAACTGAGAAGATATTTGAGGCTGTGCATGTAATTGTTTCTTCACATGTAACTGCAATGAAAGACATGGAAACAGTTGTTGAACAAATGGCTGAAGATATGCAGGGAATGAAGCTAGAACTAGACAGCCTCAAGAGTCAACTGGCGAAAGTTTCAGATAAATGCCTTGATCTCGAAGCTCGCTCACGACGCCAAAATCTACGAATATTGGGAGTAACAGAAGGGGCAGAGGGAACAACGCTCGTGAGTTCACTGCCAACGTAACCAAACATGTACTCAATCTACCTGTGGAACCGGAAATTGAAGTGGCACATCGAGTACCTAGATTTAAGCCAAGATCTCAAGCAGATCCAGCTCACCCACGACAGATCATAGTCAAACTTCGGGACATTTCAGCACTTGAAGAGCTGATGAAAAAAATCAAATATGGAGTGAAGATGACCTTTGGAAAATACACTATCAAACTCCTCCGGGATTATCCCTATGAGATCGTTCAAAAGAGAAGAAAGTTCGAACAGACAAGACAGATTCTCCATGGAGTTAAGCATGTTAGATGTGGCGTTTTTTATCCGGTCAGAATGCGCATTACTTTCAAGGAAAAAGAGAAAACTTTCACTAATTCGGACGCATCTTATAAATATGCCCAAGAGATTGTGGCAGAAACAGAAGATTAATCAAGGCAGCGGGATGATATGGACAGTTTCTTGCCTTTTATTACCTCACAGAGAGCACCTGAAGACAAGGGAAGAAACACCACTCTCTAAACGTTTAAAATGGAAGAGAATTTCCACGTGCGATGGTCTAGCCACCTCATCTCCTTTGGACGCTTTGGAATTCAACTAAAGGACATTCTTTGTTCAAAATGAAGGAAAGACTGATAAGCAAAGCAGAGATGAACAGCAGAGCCGAATGTGGAAAACATCACAAGGACAAATGGCGGTTTAAGTTCTTAAAACAGCTTTACAAAATATAGAGAATTGATAATAATTAACAATACTAATATAGAAATATAAATGGAAACTAACCTGAACTATATAATGGGTAAAATGTAATAATCTGCTAATAAGACTGACTAGCTCGTATATAGAGATGACAAATTTTAGAATTAAAGTAGATAATACTGAAAGTTTAAGTGTTATGTAGTTCGTGTGAAGAAGGGAGGAGACTCAGGCACCTGGCATAATTCCAGGAGCCTGTTTCTGGTTAACCCTTACAGCTAACAGCTTACTATTATCACAGATATAACTAATTATAAATGATTAGTAGATGAAAGTGGTAGATAAATAAATAGTGTTAGATAAATACATTTCACAGTAGCTGAACACAGATTATAGAATAGAACACAGATAACACAGAAGTCTGAATGAAATATATATAGTGTAATTGGGTGAAATATAACTGATTTTGAAATGGTACCGCCTTCTTAGGTTTAGAGTAATAAAAAGAGCGGAGCTAATTGTACAACATCAACTTCGGAAGTCGAATAGATGTCGGACCCCACAGACGCGTGGGACACGCACTACAGTGTCGAATACTTCAGACACTGTAATTTTACCTGTTCAATTTTTTTTAAATCACAATATGTCACTATTATGTGGGGTTTTTTCAAGGACAATCGCAAAAGGGATCTACCAAGGAAGTTAATAATATAAACGCTCCCGAACTATCCAGAGTCCTGAGGTATGGATGCACCGTAATAAATAAAGGTATAAAATCAGAGAAAATGCAAGATGATAAACTAAAGAAAATGGGAGGAATCACACTGTGTAGCTGGAATATAAGGGATATTAATGAACCAATTAAAAGGGGCAAAATACTACCTCAGTTGAAATCATATAACACGGACATTTCTTTTCTACAAGAAACGCACCTTAAACATCAAGAGCAGATGAGATTGAGGGCGAATTGGATAGGCCAAACATTTCACTCCTCATATACTTCGAAATCCAGAGGCACCGCAATTATTATTCGCAAAGGAATACCATTCAAATCAAAGAATATTATATCAGATAAGGAAGGGAGATACCTTATAGTTACAGGAGAGATTCATGCTACGCCAATCACTTTGGTAAACGTATATGCGCCCAATTTTGATAATCCTCAATTTTTTAATAAAATCCTGAATACAATCGCAGAATATAACTACCAAAACGTTATAATTGGAGGAGACTTCAACTGTGCTTTAGATCCGTACTTAGATAAATCGATGCAAAAACAAAGAGGTATTATGAAATCTAAAACTAGTGAACTCTTAAATACATATATAAAAAATACAAATATAGCAGACGTTTGGAGGATCGCGAATCCGACTGGAAGGGAATACTCGTTTTATTCAATTGTACATAAAACATACTCACGTATAGACTACTTCCTAGTGGATACAAAACTAATCCCTTATACTATGAACCCTAAATATCACACCAATACGATTTCAGATCACTCCCCGCTAACTTTCGTTTCAAAATTGGAAGGAATCTCTACGAACAAATCGTTCTGGAGGTTTAACTCGCAAATTCTGAAAGACCCACAAGGGAGTATATATCTAAAAAAACAGATGGACCTATTTTTTGAGATAAATGATACACCAGATATATCGCCCACTTTATTATGGGAATCCTTCAAAGCATTTATTAGAGATGTCATTATCTCGTATCAAGCTTTTCAAAACAAAAATAATAGGAATGAACAAAGACGATTAGAAGAACAAATCAGACAATTAGATATAGATAATGCTAAAGATCCAACTATTGATAAACATAATAAAATTGTAATACTGAAATTTAAGATAAATACATTATTATCAGAGAAGATTATAAGATTATTCCAAATTACAAAACAAGAACATTTTGAATTTGGGGATAAACCCCATAAACCTTTGGCACGCCAACTGAAAAAACGGGATAAAGATCATGCAATTTTAAAGATCAAATCAGATAGAGGGGAATTATTAACACTACCTAATTATATCAATAAAAGATTTGCTCAATATTATAAGAATTTATACACATCGAAAACGCTAATAGACAATAATAAAGTTTCAGAATTTTTGGACGATTGTAACCTTCCAAAACTAGAATTGAAGGAACAAGAGGAATTGGGAGCACAAATTACAGCTAAGGAAATAGAAGACACAATAAACACACTTAAGAATGGAAAAACACCAGGACCAGACAGATTCAGTAATGAATTTTATAAATGTTTTTACGACATAGTGACCCCACGTCTACAGAAAATGTATACATATGCTTTTAAAGAACAAACCTTACCTGACACACTAGCAGAATCAACGATCACATTAATACTTAAAAACTATAAAGATATAGAAGAACCAGGCTCATTTAGAGCTATTGCTTTGTTAAATACGGATCAAAAAATATTAGCGAAAACACTAGCTAGAAGACTAAGTCAATATGTCAGTAAATTAATACATAAGGATCAAACGGGATTTATACCTAAGAGACATTCATTTAATAACCTGAGACGTCTGTTGAACATAATGCACTCTCACAAACCTCAAGAACAAGAGTTATCTATCATTTCATTGGACGCAGAAAAAGCGTTTGATCAAGTAGAATGGGATTATATGATTAAAGCATTGCAAACATTTCAAATGGGAGAGAGCTTCATAGCATGGATACAATTATTATATAACAAACCCACGGCTAGAATATTAACTAATAATATACTATCTACGAAATTCCAATTATCAAGGGGTAATAGACAAGGATGTTCATTATCACCGCTGTTATTCGGTCTGGTAATTGAACCTTTAGCTGAAAAAATTAGAACACATCTGGATATTTACGGTTATAATACAAAATATTCAAATAACAAAATATCCTTATACGCAGACGATGTATTACTGTATATCACAAAACCCCAAATCAGTATACCAAACATATTAAATCTAATTGAGGACTTTGGATCTTTCTCAGGATACAGAATAAACTGGAACAAAAGTGAAATTATGTCGATAAAACCGAAAGACTCAACACATCTCTTGAAATTTACAGAAAAATTTAAATATTTAGGAATTGAAATCACTAGAAATTCTCACGGTATGTTTAATGCCAATTATAGCCCCTTACTTAAGAAACTAAATAATCTAATTAAATTCTGGAAAACGCTTCCGATGTCTTTAATAGGTTATAAAATGCTATAAAAATGATCTTTTTACCACAAATGTTATATTTATTTCAATCAATTCCAATATATATTCTAAAAAAGTTTTTCAAAAAACTAGACTCAGACATTACAAATTTTATATGGGATTACAAATCCCACAGAATACAAAGAGCACACCTTAGTAAACCAAAAGAGATGGGTGGTCTAGCGCTCCCTAACATTATGTACTATAATTGGGCAGTAAATATTAAAAATATGATTCACCTGCTGGACAACTCTGCCCAGCAGGTGGATTGGATTGTAATGGAGAGAGAGGACTGCGCTCCGTGTAATACAGGAGCGACTCTCCTCTCACCAATGAATCTGAATAACAAAAATTATAATAAAAATCCAATGATACATAGTACAATTAGAACTTGGAAACAAATAAAACAGAATCTAAAATTAAGAAATCTATCTCTTTTAATGCCAATAGTCAATAACCCGACGTTTAAAGGCTCACCAGCGTCTCTTCTTCCTGAGGAGACCGAAGAAGGTCCATCTGTCTCCTCAGATCCTGGTGAACCTCTACCGCTGCACCATCGAGAGCATCCTTACCAACTGCATCACAGTATGGTATGGCAACTGCTCTGTCTCCGACCGGAAGGCATTGCAGAGGGTGGTGAAAATTGCCCAACGCATCACCGGTTCCTCGCTCCCCTCCATTGAGTCTGTCCAAAGCAAGCGTTGTCTGCGGAGGGCGCTCAGCATCTCCAAGGACTGCTCTCACCCCAACCATGAACTGTTTACCCTCCTACCATCCGGGAGGCGCTACAGGTCTCTCCGTTGCCGAACCAGCAGGTCCAGGAACAGCTTCTTCCCGGCGGCTGTCACTCTACTCAACAACGTACCTCGGTGACTGCCAATCACCCCCCACCCCCCGGACACTTATTATCACTTATTATTATTTATTCAAATCATTTGCTATGTCGCTCTTCCAGGGAGATGCTAAATGCATTTCGTTGTCTCTGTACTGTACACTGACAATGACAATTAAAATTGAATCTGAATCTGAATCTGAATCTGAATCTGAAACCCTCAATTATAGATAAATCATTTACACAATGGGAAAGAATGGGAATCAAAACGCTCGGAGACTCGTATGAATTAGGAAAATTATTATCATTTCAACAATTACAACTGAAATATAATTTAAAAAATAATCAATATTTTAAATATCTTCAAATCCGTGACTATCTGAAAAAATACACAAAAGACTATCATAACATGCCCCCAGACATTGGATGAAGCCATGAAGACAACGGCTGAATCAGCAAATCTAATATCATACTTATACAACATTATTTTAAATATAGAAATACCTACAACCGATGGTATTAGAAGAGACTGGGAACAAGAACTAGCTATAAAAATTTCAAAAAGAGCTGGGATAAACACTTACTATATGTGCATAAATGCTCGATCAACGTACGACATACTCTCATTCAATATAAAACATTACATAGACTATAATATTCAAAAACTAAAATAAATATATTTTTCCCCAATGTCCCACACACCCATTTGTGATAAATGTCAGTCACAAGAAGCTAACATAGCGCACTCTTTTGTTTTCTGTATAAAAATTCAAAAATTCTTCACAAAATTATTTAAAATAAAACTTGTACCAAAAGCAGAATGGATCATTTTTGGAATATCGGAAGGTAACCCCGAATTAAATGTGCTTCAAAAGAACTTACTTAATTACGGGCTAATTATGGGAAAAAAGCATATACTTAAATTTTGGCAAAATGCTCCAATACCAACAATGAAAATGTGGATTTCAAACATGTTCGAAACACTACACTTGGAAGAGATGAGACTCCTCCTAGCAGGCAAAGCAGACCACTTCCAAAAGACGTGGTCTGCATTTACGGAACTATTACAAGCATAAGGTGCAATAGTAATTTAAAATATAAATGGTACCAGGATCTGGTAACAGGGGGTATAAAATATTTTAAAAATAAAAACACGGTTGGTATATCCTTATTTGCGGAGTTTTGTGTTACAATAGAGCGATTGTTTTTCCTTTTTTTTTCTTTTCTTTCTAGGGACTTTTCCTTTCTTTACTTCCTTCTCTAATTTCTTCCCTAAGGGGCTTTCTTCTCCCAACACTTTCCTGCACCTTTACGACTCTTGCTCACCTTCCTTACTTCTTTTATTTCTACCTTTTTAAAGCTGAAAAAACGAAGTGGTGCAACAAAATGTAATAAGATATATGTGATGTGTATTAATGTAATTTACTGTACTTCTAATTAAAAAAAAATATTAAAAAAAAAAAAAAGTAAAAGATTTTTCATCGCTTTTCACGTTCTGAAATTTCGTCACTTTTCACGTGCTGAATTTACGTCGCTTTTCGCAGGCTGAATTTTCGTTGCTTTTCGCATGATGAAATTTTATCGCTATTTACGTTCTGAAATGTCGTCAATTTTCTCGTGCTGAATTTTCGTCAATTTTCTCGTGCTGAATTTTCGTCACTTTTCACGTCCTGAAATTGCGTCGCTTTATGCATACCTGTGTTTCGTCGTTTATGCGTCCGGAAGCTACGTCGCTTTTCGTGTGCTGAATTTTCGTCGCTTTTCGCGTGCTGAATTTCCGTCTCTTTTCGGTTCCAGAACATTTGTCGCATTTCACGTGCTGCATTTCACGTCCTGAGGTTTCATCGCTTTTCATGACCTGAATTGACGTCGACTTTTGTATGATGCATTTCCGTAGCTTTTCGCGTGCTGAATTTATGTCGCTTTTCGCTTGATTGCTTTTCATCGCTTTTCGCTTCCTGAGGGTTCGTTGCTTTTCCGATGCTGAATTTTCGTCGTTTTTCGTGTGTTGATTTTTTTGTCGCTTTTTGCTTGATTCATTTTCATCGCTTTTCGCTTCGTGAATGTTCGTTGCTTTTTGCATGCTGAAATTTCGTTGCTTTTCACGTTCTGATATTTTGTCACTTTTTGCGTGTTGAATTTTCGTCGTATTTCGCATCCAAGTTTGTCACTTTTCATGTGCTGAATTTTCGTCATCTCACGTGCTAAATTTTCGTTGGTTTTAGCTTCCTGAAGGTTCCTCTCTTTTCACGTCATGAATTTTCGTCACTTTTCGCAGGCTGAATTTTCCTCACTTCTCATGCTGAAATTTTGTCGATTTTCGTTCTGAAATTTCGTCACTTTAAGCATGCTGAATTTTCGTCGCTTTTCTCTTCCTGAAACCTCGTTGCATTTTGCGTGCTGAATTTTCGTCACTTTTCAAGCACTGAATTTTAAATCGATTTTCGTTGCTTTATGCGTGCTGATATTTCGTTGCTTTTCACATCCTGAATTTATGTCGCTTTTCGTGTGCTGAATTTACGTTGCATTTCGTGTGCTGAATTTTCATCGCGTTTCACGTGCTGAAAATTTGTCAGTTTTTGCATGCTTCGTTTTCATCGCCTTTCGCGTCCTGAAGGTTCCTCTCTTTTCGCATGCTGAATTTTCCTTGCTTTTCTCAGGCTGAATTTTCGGCGCTTTTCGCGTGATTCATTTTCATCACTTTTCGCATGCATAATTTTTGTCACTTTTCATATCCTGAAATTTTGTCGCTTTTTGTGTCCTGAGATTTCGTCGCTTTTCACGTCCTGATTTGATGTCGACTATGTATGCTGCATCTCCATCGCTTTTCGCGTGCTGAATTTTTGTCGCTTTTCACGTTCTGAAATTTTTTCACTTCTCGCGTGCTGAATTTTCGTCGCTTTTCGCGTCCAGATGGTTTGTCGCTTTTCACGTGCTGAATTTCCGTCGCTTTTCGCTGGCTGAATTTTCGTTGGTTTTAGCGTCCTGAAAGTTCGTCGCTTTTCGTGTGCTGAACTTTTGTTGCTTTTCTCTTGATTGCTTTTCATCGCTTTTCGCTTCCTGAAGGTTCGTTGCTTTTCGCATGCTGAATTTTCGTTGCTTTTCGCATAACATATAACATATAACATATAACATATAACAATTACAGCACGGAAACAGGCCATCTCGACCCCTCTAGTCCGTGCCGAACACATAATCTCCCCTAGTCCAATATACCTGCGCTCAGACCATAACCCTCCACTCCTTTCCCATCCATATAACTATCCAATTTATTTTTAAATGATAAAAACGAACCTGCCTCCACCACCTTCACTGGAAGCTCATTCCACACAGCTACCACTCTCTGAGTAAAGAAGTTCCCCCTCATGTTACCCCTAAACTTCAGTCCCTTAATTCTCAAGTCATGTCCCCTTGTTTGAATCTTCCCTACTCTCAGTGGGAAAAGCTTTTCCACGTCAACTCTGTCTATCCCTCTCATCATTTTAAAAACCTCTATCAAGTCCCCCCTTAACCTTCTGCGCTCCAAAGAATAAAGCCCTAACTTGTTCAACCTTTCTCTGTAACTTAGTTGCTGAAACCCAGGCAACATTCTAGTAAATCTCCTCTGTACTCTCTCTATTTTGTTGACATCCTTCCTATAATTAGGCGACCAAAATTGTACACCATACTCCAGAATTGGCCTCACCAATGCCTTGTACAATTTTAACATTACATCCCAACTTCTATGCTCAATGCTCTGATTTATAAAGGCCAGCACACCAAAAGCTTTCTTTACCACCCTATCTACATGAGATTCCACTTTCATGGAACTGTGCACAGTTATTCCCAGATCCCTCTGTTCACCTACATTCTTCAATTCCCTACCATTTACCATGTACGTCCTATTTTGATTTGTCCTGCCAAGATGTAGCACCTCACACTTATCAGCATTAAACTCCATCTGCCATCTTTCAGCCCACTCTTCCAACTGGCATAAATCTCTCTGTAGACTTTGAAACTCTACTTCATTACCCGCATGCTGAATTTTCGTTGCTTTTCGACGTCCCATTTCCGTACTTCGGTGCTCTGCTGCGGTTTTCAGAAGGTTCATCTCTCCATAGCCCAGGCCGAAATGTTGTCGTTTGCATCGTTATTACACAATTCACTTTATACTTCTGTTTCTCTAAACGGCTGCCCACTGCAATGAGACACAGTGCCGGTCTCTCGCTGTCTTATGGTAATAAAAGTATGAAACACAAAATAAAGGGCTCATATCTATACACTCTCTTTTTGTATAAGGACGGTGGAGAAAAGTTCATTTCCGTCATGTGCAACGATGAGATGTTTTTATAATTTTAGTTTGGTCAGCATCGTCACTGCCCTGCGTGAGTAACATGGGAACGCGTATACACAGTTCACAGAGTGTGTTTGACAGGCCTGTGAGGGAGCAGTTCACCTGTTTCTCGGTCTGTGCCCCGTCATGGAAGGCCTCGTAATGTTCTTTGTCCGAGCCGTAACCGGACGGCTTCTAGACGGAATCGGGAACGTCCGGGGCCAAAATAAAGTACGGCCAATTGAGCGGCGGCTCTCACAGTTGTGAGTCAGTGCTGCCCGCTGGTTCAGCTTCACTGCCGTTGACAGGGAACCTGGTGTGGGTCCGGTTAGATCGAGGTTCTGATTACCCAGCTCTTGATGGATAAGAAATTTGTGACAAATCAGAGTGTTCAAGGTCACGTGGGTTCTCAGAAGAGTTTCGACGCTGACCACATCTCGGATCCGCAGTGCCTCAACCAGTACCCTCAACCAATTCCCCATAGTTTGGTGTGAATCTAAATGGATGATCTGACGTGAGTGGCAGAAAGACCTCAGGAAGGAAACAGAAAAAAAACACGTTGACTCTTGTGGCTGGGAATGGCAGCAGTTATTCATTCTGTGTCTGGAAAGCTCGCGTGTTCCGCTCAGACAATATCGGTAATGCCAATGCTGTAGAAAATCCCCGGACACAAAGTTTTTTAAAATCCAGAGGTGTTTTATCATTATCCACATAATGGGTGTGACGACTTTCGACAAGATGGTGTGATCCACGTGATCCGACCATCAACAAGGGCGCTGATCGTGGTGGAATAAAGTAGACTATACCTTACCCCTTAACATCGGCAACATGTATCCTGCCCCTAGCGTGTCCAAACCCAGAATAATCTCACATGTTTCAATAAGATCCATTCTCATCCTTCTAAATTCTAGGTATACAAGCCCAGCCGCTCCATTCTCTCAGCATATGACAGTCCCGCCATCCCGGGAATCAACCTTGTGAACTTACACTGCACTCCCTCAATAGCAAGAATGTGCTTCCTCAAATTAGGCGACAAAAACTGCACACTCTGCTCCAGGTGAGGGCTCACTGGGGTCCAATACAACTGCAGAAGGACCTCTTTGCTCCCATACTCCTCTTGTTATAAATGCCAACATGACACTCGCTTTCTTCACTGCCTGCTGTACCTGCATGCTTACTTTCATTGACCGATGAACAATGAGCCCCAGATCCCGTTGTACTTCCCATTTCTCGGTTTAACATCATTTAGATAATAATCTGCCTTCCTGTTTTTGCTACCAAATGGATAAGCTCACATTTATTCACATTAAACTGCACCTGCCATACATCTGCCCACTCACCCAACCTGTCCAAGTCACCCTGCATTCTCATAGCATGCTCCTCATAGTTCACACTGCCACCCAGCTGTGTGCCATCTGCAAATTTACTAATGGTACTTTGAAACCCTTCATCTAAATCATTTTTTTGGGTAAATACCTGCAGTCCCAACACTGAGCTTTGCGGTACTCCACTAGTCACTGCCTGCCATTCTGAAAGGGACCCGTTAATCCCTACTCTTTATTTCCTGTCTGCCAATCATTTTTCTCTCCATGTCAGCACTCTACCCCCAATACCATGTGCCCTGATTTTGCCCACTAATCTCCTATGTGAGACCTTATCAAATGCTTTCTGAAAGTCCAGGTACACTACATCCACGGGATTCCCCTTGTATATTTTCCTTGTTACATCTTCAATAAAATCCAGAAGATTAGTCAAGCATGATTTACCCTCCGTAAATCAATGCTGACTTGGACCGATCCTGTTACTGCTATCCAAATGTGCCGCTATTTGATCTTTTATGATTGACTCCAGCGTCTTCCCCACCACCGATGTCAGGCTAACTAGTCTATAATTCCCTGTTTTCTCTCTCCCGCCTTTCTTTAAAAGTGGGATAACATTAGCTACCCTCCAATCAACAGGATCTGATCCTGAATCTATAGAACATTGGAAAATTAACATCAATGCGTCCACGATTTCTAGAGCCACTTCCTTACGTACCCTGGGATGTAGACCATCAGGCCAGTGGGGATTTATCAGCCTTCAGTCCCATCAGTCTATCTTACACCATTTCCTGCCGAATGTGGATTTCCTTCAGTTCCACTACTATTCACATCCTCTAGCCACGAGTATATCAGGAAGATTGTTTGTGCCTTCCTTATTTTGTTTTTCCATGAAAATGTATAGAAAATAAGGGGGGTAGGACCAGAAAAGTTTTCGAACTTCTTCTTACCCCTTTTGAACATTAACGATATTATTTGTATTATTTGAGTTACTTATTTGTTTGTTTTCCTTTGTGTTTTATTTTCTTTTTTTTTATTGCTTACATGTTTATTTGTGTTTGTATTTTTTAACATGTTCAATGTTCAATATTGAAGTCGGATCCAAAATACATGTTCAACTCCTCTGCCATCTCCTTGTTCCCCATAATAATTTCACCTTTTTCAGTCTTCAAGGGTCCAACTTAGGTCTTAACTATTTTTTTCCTCTTCACGTAGCTAAATAAGCTTTTACTATCCTCCTTTATATTTTTGCATAACTTACTTTCGTACCTCATCTTTTCTCCCCGTATTGCCTTTTTAGTTATATTCTGTTGCTCTTTAAACATTACCCAATTATCTTGCTTCCCGTTCACCTTTGCCATGTTGTACTGCTTCCCCTTTACATTAATACTGTCCCTGACTTCCCTTGTCAGCCACGGTCGCCTCTTACTCCGCTCCGATTTACCCATCTCCCTCTCAAATTGTAGATTAAAACTTAATATACGATGGCCACTTCCTCCTAATGGATCATTTACCTTTAGTTCCCTTTATCAAATCCGGTTCATTGCACAACGTTAAATCCAGAATTGCCTTCTCCCTGGTCGGCTCCATTACAAGCTGCTCTAAGAATCCAATCCACAAACTCAACTCCCTTTCTTAGGGTCCAGTGCCTACCTGATTTTCCCAGTCTACCTGCACGTTGAAATCTCATAACAACCGCAGCAGTACCTCTACGACACGCCAACTTGCACCCTATATCGAGGCTCGGAACTGGACCTCTATGGCACTCCCTGTATTAAATCCAAAGCAGTTCATTGTAGCAGATACTGCGGATTTCATACAGGGAGCGTCAAGGATGTCCAGTTCCGAGCTGTTGACCCGTCATTAATCGATCTGATGTGTCCGGTACTCAGTGGCAGGATGGACAATGGTCTCTGTACTAATTGGCATCGAGGCCTGAGATGTTGACACCCGCCAGCTTCGCTAATGACACTTGAAGCTGTGACCGGTGCCTTGGTCAGGGAACAGCCTGGTTATGTCAGTGACTCCCTGTGTTGCTGCTATATCTGTAGCCCGGACTCGCAGATCCACCTTTTCGAGCTGGAGCCGCTCGGTGACTGGTGAGACTGTCGGCCACTGTGGTGGGAGACAGAGTATCCCATGTCCTTGACCCGCCCAGTCCTTCGTTTTATCTGCCTTCATTTCATTGCCCTGGCGGTCATTGTGCCATTATGGTCGGGAATCAGTGATAGCTCCTGGGAGCTTGATTTAGGACTGAGAATTTCCAGCAATGTTACTCGTAACTGATCCCTAGGTTAGTTGACGTTTCATGGAGTGGGAAAAGCCGCACACGTGGTGGCATTGGAGACTGGGTGGTATGTAGGCCTAGGAAGCACCTCCTGGTCATATCAGCGTGACAGATGTTTGACCTATTGCACGGAGCCGCGGGATTATGGGAGGATCACAGTGTAACATGACTGTGTGTGTCGCCGTGTGGAGCTGTTCTGGTCTCTGAGTTTATGTCCGTTCCTCGCCAGTTTCACAAAGGCACTGCAGGGACAATCACCTTGGTGGGACTTTGTGCGTCAACACGTGGCGAGACATGTGTTGTATGCTACACTTGGTTGTATGCTAAGCAAAACAGTTCACTGTACCTAGGTACCCTCGGTACATGTGACAATAACGTATCTTTCAATCAGTTACATATGGGCCAGGCCCATTATGGATGGCAGCTGTCCCACACAATCAGAAACTGTTAGAATATGTGATGTGGCATTTAAAAACACACATCATAGTTCGACCACATGTATTGTTGCAACTCTATCCCCTCATAATCACGTGTTCACAGTTGCTGCACCAGAATGTCCATTCAGTGTCAGTCATTATAAGCCACAGCCCCTGGTGCGGCAGGACTAGGTTAGAGACAGAAACGTATCTGCTCCGAAAGGTGAAGCAACGGGTTGGTCAGTGAATCCTACTCGATTTTGGCATAGACTGTGTACACGTTAACCTGTTCACTACCCTGTTATCCACAGCTGCCTTCTGATGTTTGACGTGTCACTTTAATTCTGTAATTCCCACAGTAGCGCTAAACTGGGAGCAGCTGACGTGATTGTTTGTTCAGTGAGTGTAACTAACGTCGTTGGCCTGGAAACTGGAGCCGGTGGTGATTTCCCTCTGCTATAACAAGGGATGCCGTGAACTTGTTAACCTGTTTTAGCAGTAGTCTTTGTGTGCTGCATGGACAGAGGAGAAATCACTTCACCGAGTACATGGGAGGCTTGCTACTTACTCGAATAACGAGGATTTACTATCCGACACTTGCTGCTGTTGGTGTTCTCCGTAAGTGTTTACTCACAGGTTTTTACCTTGTTCATCACTGTTATATCTGACATGCGTGGTGGCTGCGCGCCGTATTGACCGCTTGTCTCACTGTTGTATGATTCTGGGTATGGTATTTGCCGAACTGTGGGGTTGATGTTAAAATAACCACGTATCTTTATTCAAACTGTAGTCTCAGGCAAGATGGTCCTGTTTTATGGTACACAAAAATGCTGGAGAACTCAGCGAGTGCAGCAGCATCTATGGAGCGAAGGAAATAGGTAACGTTTCGGGCCGAAACCCTTCTTCAGACTGTTTTATGTTGACTTTAAAACGTCTAGCCGTGGGTCTGTGAACCTGTCGCCAGTTTCATGTCAGCATTATCGTTGTGAATGCACAGTACATTCTGGTGTGTAGACTAATTGGACTGCTGATCCCACGCTTTGTGAAACGCATCTAGAAATAATCCAGTGTAAGTGATCAGGTTATGTGTTCAAATAATCCAGGAGTTTGCGGTAGTTTCAGCGCTGAGTGAAACTGTCCTGCTGCCAATTACTTTCTTGTTTTTCCCGGGCATAAAATCAACCGTTGATGCTTCCGTCCCAGTGTCAGACCAGGGTTGCTCTGTTACCAGCGAAACGCTTCCGTTTCACTCCAAGCACTTTCTTTAGTCACAGGCGGCGTGGAATATTTCCACATTTTGGAAATAATCCCCGCTGGTCTGGAGTGAATTGCGAAAATGCTTGAAACCGCATGTCTGTGAGAATTTATGGAAAGAGAAAGGGTTCAAGTTTCAAATCAAAGTTTCTTTCTCGGGAAGCAAGGAAGGGAAGGAACACGTTTATCTGAGCGGCAGTGATGTTGGAAAGGACAAGGGTTGGAGTGTAGCGAATGTCTGGAGCAGGTATAGGTTTTCACTGAATGGATAATTGAACTACATTATATGTGTAACGTGTTCCTAGCCTGGTCCACTCTGGGTGACATTGTACAATCTGGGTGTCGTTCTGCATTCAGTGTGCGGTTGTACTGTTGGTGACGGTGTGAATTCGGGTGAATTTGTACAGTCTCATCGAGTGGGAGCTGCCCAAGATATTCCAGTATTTACAGTTGTTGGCAATATTTTCAGATATCCAACATCTACAATTTATTCTTGACATTCCCGCTGGCCTGCGGTTATTATGCTCCGCTTTCAGGAATGGGACCGCATCAGCTTCTCCCTCTGCACCTGACGGCGTTGCTTGTGTTCGGCCGTTTCTGGGTTATTGACAGTTCAGGCAGTGGTCGAGAGATGGCGCCGTATTATTGGGTGAACTGAGTGCATTTTAATTCTTATCTCATACCTGCCAACATTTGAAAATGAAATATGTAACTCTGAGTGCGCTGCCCGAAGGTCATAACCATGTAAGAGTAGAAGAATGAATAACTTGTTTATTGTGCATTTGTAACACAGTTTATTGCGTATTATATGTCAAAGTTGCTTTCTTGCATTTGTCCAGACGTTTATCATTGAAAGTCATTTGGTAGCAACGTTTCTACTTGGCCTGCGGAAACATTAGGAAGTTGTAATCTCTCCATATCTCGTTTTCTCTCACCCTCACCCTCCCTCTCCCCTCACCCCTCTCAACTCTTACCTCACCCATCTCTCCTACTACCCCTCTCACCTTCTCCTCTCTCCCCCTCTCTTACTATCTCCCTTCCTCCCCCTGTCTCATTCTCTCCCTCTCTCACTCCTTTACTCCCTCC